>NW_026099572.1:37258522-37364522 GCF_025091365.1 Daktulosphaira vitifoliae | reverse complement strand
ACTATGTTATCAAACTAGATCTAACACTAAGTAACTGATGTTATGAATAAAATGAATTTTAAACTACATACAATAAAAAAAAGTAAATCATTTTTTTAAAAAAAGGTGGTCAGATTTGAGTGATAAAGAGATATAACCTATATTTAATATAATACGATGTGCTTAGAATTCATAAGGTATGTGACATTTCAAAAAAAAAAAATTATTTTGGTACACCATCAGACTGAAAATTAATAGTTCTTATTAGTAGAAAAAATTTGTAAATAAAAAACACATTATTGTAAAATCAAGATACCACTTCAGCTACACATGAAAATTAAAAAATAAATACAATATACATTATTTTGGTAGAATGTTTCCAATTCTCAAACTAACATNTATTTCCAATTCTCAAACCAATATTTTACTTGACATACCTCAAACAAGTAACAAGGAGAATTTAATAAAAAGAATTTAATACAAATTTAGAACAGTTTTCTGCTGTACTAAATATGCCATGTATGAGTAANCCAATATTTTACTTGACATACCTCAAACAACTAACAAGGAGAATTTAATAAAAAGAATTTAATACAAATTTAGAACAGTTTTCTGCTGTACTAAATATGCCATGTATGAGTAATAAGACGTATCAAAAATATCATGATTATATTGCTAAGCAAACTGAAAAAACTGCATGGGATTCGATAGAGAGGAAAGAAGAAACTAGGTTTGCTGTTGAAAATGGATAAGTGATTGATAAAGGACTTCCCATAAGAACAGGTTTATAAAACTTTAATATTTTAGTGTGTAAATAATGTAATTTTGTAAATTGAATTCTTATAATTAAAATTAGTTTTTTTATAGTTTTATAACTTCAAAATAATCGATGTGGATCTCATATGATTTAACTTGTTTTCTGTAAATATTTAGTTTTTCTTAATCGTCGAAAATAAATAGTTTAATCATTTTTATAATTAATTAAAATTTGTGAAATCATGACACGTCTATCAGTATTTACAATGAGGCTGGTGTTTAACTATAGTTTTTATACTACATAAAATAAACGTGTGTCGTTATCAACATAATCGTATTGCATCAAAAAGTAAGGCAGGTACACAACCGGTTTTGTCATCGACTTAACACGACGAAAATACTCCCAATAATGGACACTCACACTAATAATCATTTATTTCTCACACAACGACACTGCGTAACATGTAAAACCGCAAAATTGCCTATATTCGACCCCTGAAAAAAGGTCGGTACCAAGACGCCTAAAGTACTAATTCTAATAAAACTATCAAATACGTTTTTATCGGAAAATTACGACGGCTAGGAGCGTTGGCATTAGCCTATAGATGATCATAATTAAATTACTATTTTATTATTTACATGAATGTGTTAAATGTATTTTTAAATTTTTATCGTTATTAAGGTTAATGTTATTATTATTATATATATTTTTTTAATAAAATAGATTACGTACTTCACCATCAAACTATAATAATTGTTTTCTGTGGAATTGGCGATTGAAAAATACGTTAATTCAATTTTTAAAATTAATCTATTTTATCATTGAAACGGCAATTTTTTTACCATAAATTATTGGATATTTAAAAATAAATGAAGAACTATTGAATTTTTTTTTATACTGAAATACCAAATCTTTTCTCAACATTTTTAATGTTCTATNAATAAATGAAGAACTATTGAAATTTTTTTTATACTGAAATACCAAATCTTTTCTCAACATTTTTAATTTTCTATTATCTTCTTCCAGGCACGTAGCCAGAAAATGTTTATTGGAGGGGCCAACAATTTTGGGCCCTTGTATCATTTTCTATAATTTGTTTCCTATGAAAAGCTTGTGGGAGGGCTCTCTTCACTTTTCCTTAGACAGTATCCCATACTATGAATCTTACAAGTTCAAAATTTTACCATTGGTTGGTTAAAAACAAATTGTTTTCGTATAAAGTATACTAATTATTACAGTATTATAAAAAATGGATAAAACCTATAATTAAAAAAAAAAAATACTTTTATCTTCACTATCGGGATGAATTTTTCATATTGTGAAAAATAAATAAAATAATGATGTGAACATAAGCTGATTTAATTTTTCAACTTTTAAGCTATTAAAAAAAAAAAATTTATACCTAAATACTAATAACAAATAATTTTTAAAATAAATATAAATTATAAATAATGTAAAATTTATTTAATTTAAAATTAAAAACAATTCCTGCCTTTTTTTAGTCATATTTTTATTACTATTATTTAGAGCAGGCAAATAACAAATTACCAAAACAAATTTTCCCTCTTCTATATCCCATTTTACTAAGCCCCTCTCGTAAGCAACTCCTGGAACAATTTTCCGGTTTTTCGCCCGTTAGAATTCCAATTTCTCTCCGATCCCCGCGTTTCCCATACCGTTCGACGGCCCTTCCGGTCCCGCATCTTTTCCGACCGCCGCTCGAATTTTTCGCCATCCCCTTTTTCTTGAGTTCGCGATTTTCGTTATTTCATGGAACGCCAAACGACGCGAAATAGGGGAGCGTGCCTCACACTCGGCCTATAGCGTTCCCGCCGTTTGGTCCTTATCAGCGCCGTCCGACGCCCGAACATGTTCGTTATCACCGCGCCGTTTATTCTGTCATTGTTTCAATATAGTGTGTTGACTGTATTCATTAATTAATGTGATTTTGTAAGTTTTTTAGTTCAACTGCGATTGTATATATTAATTAATCGAAACTCGCGATTGGTAATTTTACATCGATTACGATTGACGTAGTTTATTTATTGTCGATATTGTGACGGTCTTATTTGATTTGATTTTGTAATTTTTAGATGGCGTTTGTCGTGTGCCTGGAGGACTGTTTCGATAATGGTTCGACCCGTTGGCCTAGAGTGCTGGCTCGATCAATCAATAGTGCTGTTAACGATCTACAACGGATTTATCAAACGGGTAACGCATTTCTGTTCGTTAAAAAACAAAAAAACCTGTGCGTTTTTACAACTATTGTAATCGATATAATTTCAAAATCGTTTATATAATCGTTGTAACGGCAGTATCCACTGATTTGATTTTATTACTTTTAGACGGCGTGTGTTGCGTCCCGAGATGGTATGCTTCGATAACGGCTCGGCCTGTTGGCCTAAAGTGCCGGGGCTCTGATTGACAACGGATTTATTACACGGGTAATTCTTTATTTTTATTTGTTCAATTAAGCGGTCGGTCGATATTTTATCTATCCCTCGGTGACTGTATCGTGTATTGAATATGTTCATTTTTATTATCGTGTTTACTCATGAACGTCTTTGTGGTTTTCTCGAGTATCTATTAATATGTGTAGTCGACTATCGTTTGATGATTGTTAAATATTTATTTTTAATGACTGTATTATTAACACGTTTTGTAAATTATTTCAATTTTGCAATCGTTATATTTGTATATTTTTGTTTGCGCATATTTGTTATTCCCTTTATGATTATTTTTGAATTATGATAATCTTTAAAATGTTAATATTATTTGGGAAACGGCAGTATTAATTTAATTTGTTTTTGTAATTTTTAGACTGTGCTACCGTTGTGGTGCCAAGATAACAACTAAGCTAGAGATTGATAGCAGTCATCGCTATTGGATTTATTGCATTGGTAATTCATTTTCATTTGTTAAAAGAAATTTATTGCTATTGACTTCTTAATATAGAGTTCATCTTTATACATTTTAATCAATTTATTTTGCATATATTAATCATAAGTTTCATTTGTATTTCATTTATTGGTGCAATTTGTACTACATCAGCCTATACAATCTCTATATGTATATATATATATATACATACATATAAATATATTTATATACTTTATATTGTAGATATTTTATTATTATTATGGTAATGGCAGTATTAATTGATTTGACTTTGTAATTTTCAGTCTGTGCATCTGTTTTGCCCGGTTGACTGTGATTGATTAGCGGCCAACCAACCCGAATAGTGCTGGCTCTAATTCATAATGGTTGTATTACACGGGTAACTGATCTTGACTTATTTTATTTGAAAAAAATTTAATTACTTTGCCTGCTTTAATTATTAGGTCGGTCGGTATTTTATTTGTTGTTGATTACAATGTAATATGTACTGCATCGGCCCATAAGATTCAAATGTTTTTGATTTTTTTGTACGTGTATATTTATTTATATTCAGTTATGCGATTATTTATCAAATTGTGTTTAATTAAGTTCATCTTATTACATAAGCAGCAATTGTAGTTTATATGAATATCTTTACCGATGAGAGTAAAACGGCAACGACGTGATTATTTATTAAAATGTGTAATTGATAATCATACAACAAATGAAATATTTAAATCTTTTTTTTTCTCCTCTATTACGATAGTGACTGTATTAATTAATGTGATTTGTAAATTATAGATAGTGCACGGCCTTTGGTAAATTTCACTTCCGTTGATGTGTTGATAGTTCTGTGCTATTGGTCTTTTTTTTTTGCCTATGCTTGCCCTCCCCTACTGTTCGCCGTTCCTTAAAAATGGTACTGTAAGCTTTTTGTTAGTTGTTATCTTGGATTTTATTTTGATTTATATTGTTTACTTTTTAGCCTGTCAAACCTCGATTTCATAAGATATTGCCATTCGACAATGGAGGATCATCAAGATTACTACATGCAGTCTGCTCTCGGAGTTCATCGAAAACATTTATTCTTTATTTAATTTACAACATAATTCTTTTACCAATATTATTGTATTGATTTAGGTTTGAGTCTCTCATTAAACCGTATTTTTCTAACGATAATTATATCAATTTGTATTCCAAATACTACATTACTTCAATATGAACAAAAATTTTTTATGTGTGTGATCGAGACAATAAAAAAACATTAATTATTAAAGAAACGTTAATTTTTTTATTTTTAAAAGAAACTAATATCCTATGTTTACAATATTTTTTATTATAGGTCGAAAAATAATAAAGTCTTGGTGTTTTTAAAACATTGTTCTATCACAATTTAAATTGCAATTGTTTATTTTTCTTATTATATCGATGATTAATTAATAATAATTATAATGCAATCAAATTATATTTCGAGTACTGTATTTCAATATGAATAAAACCTTTTTTTATGGGTGTTGTTGCCCAATAATGAAACATGATTTTTCCTATTTATATTACTTTTTTTATTTGAAAAAATAATAATTTTTTATGTGTGCCATATTTTTAAATACATTAAGACTTCTGATATAAAAAATATTGTATCTGATTTTACATTTTATGCATGGAAATTATCGTACACGGCGACTCTTACTGAGTCAATTATTATACAATGAACTCCGATTCGTATTCATTTTGTTCGAATGACAAACAATTCACTATTGTATTATTTTCAAATTTACAATTTTAAATATTTATTTATTTATTTAGCGAATACTTGGAATATTCGTTTTTGCCTACTCCATTAAATACATTCATCGTACTTTAATTTCGAATACTCTACTTTTTAACCCCTATTCGATACGAATGACCGTGTCACATGCCCGCCGCGCAAACGTCATACTGCCGCCAATGCCTTTTTCAAGAATGCGGTTGACCGTTGTCATTACCGTAGGTATTTATCCCCGTAAACCTTACTTTTCAACCGACGCGTTGGACATGCTACCGATTTCTCCTGTTATTGTCCAACGCTACGTATCCGGCACAGTCGGATACCCCTTTCCGTGATCTGTTACCTACTTTGTAACCAGCCTTTGCCACCCCTTCTCTAGATCGCGGAGCAAACACTCGGTTTCCGTAGCGAGGCGTATGTTCGAAACGTTGGACTTCCTTTCCGAAATCATCTTATCCCGATCCAACTTCGCTTTTGCAGCCTCTACAGAATAGTGGACGGGTTTGGATTTGTTGTGGGGTAGGGTTGCACTTTTTTCCGTAATCACTTGCTCCCGATCCCACTTTGCTTTTGGAGTCTCTTTGTTGGATTTCACGTGGGTTTGAATTTGTTGGGTTTACTGTGTACGATGGAGTTACACTTAGCTAGTACGATTCTAAATCATTAATATGTAGTTTTACTATAATTTTTTAGGTAACTGATAAAATTCTCGAGTAATACAAAAGGAGCGGGTCTATAATTTTTCATGTGAAAACATCTTAAGTTACGTCTGAGCATTTCCGCAGGAGGAGTGAACATTTTCGATCGTTACCTTTTTAGCGTTACACTCTATAAACTTAATCCAATCCAACTTAAAAAACTAAATCAAACCCAACTAGGTGTTCTTCGTGGCCATTTTACAGAACACGTCAAATTTACCCTATATGTACACTATAAGAGTAGGTGCTCAGTATTTTAAGGGGACTCAATTTAATTATTCCCTCCCTGAAAAATAAATTTTATATAACAATGTATATAATTTTACTCATTTTTTTAGGGGACTAAATTGCAAACGGAGAAGTTAAGCGCTCTGCCTTATACCCGATGCCTACGGTATACGCCACTTTATTATTTTAATTTCTTCTTACGCAGTATTCAATCTAATGATTGTTTTGCAGCAACTTCTATGTTTCTCTATCACTAGCCTTCCTATTCAACTCTTGATATGAATTACATCCTTGATCTTCTATTATCTGACTTATGTATTGCAATCTTGGTCTTCCTCTATAATTTTTTCCATCGATTATTTCTTAAAAGATTGATAATAGTAACCCATCGTACTTTAAAGTATGATCTATTAATTCATTTCGCCTTTTTGTATACTCTTTCATATTAATTTCCTCTCAGATACCCTTCCTAAAACTTCTTCATAAGTAGTTCTATCAGTCCAACTTATCTTTTCCATCCTCCTGTAGCACCACATTTCAAATGCTTTTATTCTTCTCATTTTTTTCTTGCGAAATTCGATGTTTCGCATCCATAAATATGATGCTCCAGATGTACATTTTTAGTAGATTCTTTCTAAAATTAAGGTCAATGTTTTTTGAAGTAAAAAGACTTCTTCTATATTAATTATTACTATTATAGTTATTTTAATTTATATTTTATATCTATATTAATTAATAAAAATTATATATATATTTTCACATATCCCAAGAATCGCAACCAAATGAAATGTGGTGTGTGATAAAATAATAATATGGCCTTATTAATATTTCTTTTTACGCCGTTGAAATGATTGTAAAAAAACCACAAATGATGTGAAATTTATATGGATTTTATATAGTTTGAATAAAAAATATACGTATAATCCTGTGCAGTTTATAATAATTCAAATTCATATTATCATTATATACAATGTTTATGTTAAACCGCTAAAACATTTTAAAATAATTTAAAGCAATTTGAAAAAAAAAAATTTTGAAAATTAGGTTTTAAATTCAATTTCTGAAACAGTTTTTATATAAAATATAATTCAAAATGTTTTAAACAAAGTTAGGTTAAATTAAAATGCTAATAAATAATCTCTGTTTAAATAACTAATTTAATACCGTTTTAAAATAATTAAAACCGTTTAGATGATACAAATAAAAGTTTATTAAAACTAACATAACAAAATATTTTTAAAATCATGAGAATTATCACTACCCTTAATAACCCTGAAAAAAATGTGTTAAAGACACTTGCCTAAAACTAAAAAAAATATGACTGTAGAAATACCATCATCTCGTTTTTCATATTAGGTATATGACATCAATTTCTACACGTAAAAGATCAAAGTTAAATTAATAACAGTGCCTAACAGATAAATACACTACGAAAATAGTTTATCCTGATAGATTAAATTTATATTGAAAACTTCAATATAATATATATTGAAGTTACAAAGATAGCCGTTATTGTCAAAAAAAAAATAATAATAATAAAATTAAAAATGCAAATAATTATTAAACCTATAAAGTAGTTAAATCCTAAAGTTATTTTCGATTTGTTAAAGTCGTTAAAATTAATTCAAATCTCCTGTTATTTTCTTTTTTCAGAATTATTATGTCAATTATTAATTAAATTGTTAAACTATATTATATATTTAACGTAATAAATTAGTATGTTGATTATAATCGCATGGCATGATGTTTTTTATTCATAACTAAATGGTGTTAGCAATGTCACCTGGGCAAAATGTTTAATAGTTACAAGAGTATAAATCCAAACGTTGATATTTTATTTCATACAAATTAAATTATATATGTATAAATATTCTGTTAACCGATATCAAATTTATTCCACTTGAACTTTCATAAAAAAATCTCTATCATTTATAAACTAATGTAATAAATAAGCAAACAAATACAAAAGTTTTTTCTTCAAAAAATCTTTTAAAAATATATACATATTTTGATAATTCTCTATAATAAACTCTTAACACATTGTATTATTTGACCAATAATAAAATAAAAATAAATAATTATTGTTTATACTAAATTTATTTATAATTGGCTTATACATTTTTTTAATGAATTTTTACAATTAAGTTTCCTTGACAATTAGATGTAAATGTTGATTTTATCGACATTTGAGTTCACTTCGTTTTTTCCCGTCTAAAATAAACTATCGTCTTGTGTAATTATTAAGATTTATTTAATTAGTTATTGATATGGCAAGTGGAAAAAATAATTTTGGTCAAAAAAATGAATCTAACTTACATAAGGTCATACGCAGAGTTGAAGAAGTATGGAATCGTCGTTTCATGCATTCAAACTGTGTTTTAAATGAACCAAATAAAGAGCAAATATCAAAAAATTCAACTAAAAATGGAAGAATTATCTGTAAACACTATAAAGATTAATAGTTAAACTAATTATTTCGAATAGAGAAAAAGTTTTTAATATAAAATATAAGAAAAATTAATAATAAGTTCTCTTATTCATATATAACAATAATTCAGTCGCTTTACTTTAATTTAACTATTTTAATATTAAAAAACTTTTTCGAAATTGATTATTTAATTAATAATTATTAAAATGATATTCAATTTGCAGCAATTATTAACAAAAATATTTATCCTATAACAAATTCCATTAATCCAAAAAAACGCACGTATCGAAAAACGAATAATATTGATAAAATTTTTCCTGAAAAATTGGTAACTATAATTATATATTAATATATTTATTCGATTTAGCAATGTTATTGGGGTTTGTCTGATTCAAAAATATAAAATAAACTATTAACCCCCTTAATATAAATGCGATAACATAATGTTTAATATTATTCTGCTATTTTTTCAATAAGATTTTTATGGGAAATTCAATTTTTATCGAAGATAATAATATAATATTAAATATAGTTTATTTGTTTATTTAAATATCTCTTTGGTTGCCTAGAAATCGATGCAGCGAGGGGAATTTGGATCACTTTTTCAGAATGATATATCTAGAAATTATAAAAATGAAATTTTAAATTCAACAGAAAAAAAAAATATAGCAATTTCAAAAGACAATCGGCAATTAGTATCAGCTGATTTGTTAGAAAAGGTATATTTTATTATGCTATTTTTCAATAAAAAGATTTTAGGGTATAACCTAAACCATTTTTTGGACTTAAAGCAGATTTCTTAAATAAATTTATCATATAATTAAATATATTTTTATGATCCGTTCAGAGTTTTCATAAGAAAAACTTGCAACGCAAAAAATCCAAAATAAAAAAACAACACCTTGAGATATCTTCTAATACTATTGCTCGACCAAATTTCAAAAGAAATTCATCCGAAGAAGATGAAAAAGTCATAAAAAGTATATAACTTTTAAAATATAATTCATTTTTAAAAAATAATATAATAAACATTTTGATTTTTGAAACAAATATGTAATATTTTAAAACATAAATTATTTTAGAGCCAAAAGTTAGTTCTAATCCTTTGACCTTAAATACGCCGAATGACGTAAATTTACTTGCTCTGTCCACTATTGAAGTAATAAAAGTACCAGAGAAAGAAAAAGGTAATTAGTTATTTAATCTATTTATTTAATATAAAATAAAATAAAAAAAAAATATTTATTAAACATAATTAATAATAATAATAATACATGTTAAATTAATATAACCTCTGCAGAGGCTTGTTATTAAGGGGGTCCATGGACGTTTTAAACAAAAGTAATTATACGTGTTTAATTTCATATTCCAAAACCTTAAATAAACCTAACTAATAGTAAACAGTTCAACAAAATTTTTTATTTATTTTATGAAAAATGTTTAAATATGGTTACACTTGCAGAAGTAATGCAAGATCAAAACACAACATTTCTTGATCAATATAATGCACCTTCATTTAAGTCACTTACATCTTGGTATACTTCAGACACAATTAATGAGTACATTAAAATGATAGTAACGCGGTCTGAAGGTGAAGTTTATGCAGTTGTCACTGATTTTATCGTAGCGTATCTTCGAGGAGGTTATCCAGCTGTAAGAAGATGGATAAAAAAAGATATTCACACAATAAAATTACTTTTTGTGCCCATGAATGTATATGAGAGTCATTGGATATTGACAGTGGTTAATATACCTGAAAGGACTGTGACATCATATGATAGTCTTAAGTCGTATAAGGGTCCTTATCCAATGGTATTAAAAAATTTCTTAATTGAATGGGAAATGGACAAAAAAGGAAAAGCTTCTACATGGACATTACAATTAGGCGAGACGTCTCGCCAAACCAATGGACATGATTGTGGGCCATTTACTGTTGAGCTGGCAGAAAAAATGTCTCGAGGAGATACAGCACCAATAAATGCAAATTTTATGCCTTATATAAGATTAAGACACAAAAATGAAATTATTGCTGGCGAACTATTCTTTTAATATTTTTATGAATGAAATATTATTTTATATCGATTTTCTTAATATTCACTATAAATTGAAATTTTTAATTGTATACCACTAAACATTTTTTTACTTTTTCTATGTTTAATTGTTGTTTTGTCATTTTATAATAATCTTATTTTTCTTTGTAACATTATTTCATTAAAGAAATTCAAATTTAACATAAAATTATCTTGACTGAAATAATTTAATGTTCTTATTATGTGAATATACAAATATTATAATATACAGTTATGGATACAATCAAGTTTAAAAGTCAGACAAGTTTTTAAGTTAACAAGTGTATCTACTATCTTAACAACTTAATTATAAAACAACTTAACAACTTAATTATACTAAATGATGGATTCATATAGAATTTCATAACTTTTGTTTATTTTTTAAATACTATTTTAATTATAAAAAATTCTTATCTGTAATTTTTATGAATGCGGTGTATTGAATAGGGGTAATTCAACTTATTTGTTTATCAGAGTTCCCCTATTCTTTCATTTCTTATCATACTCTTATCACAAAGAAAAATATACATAAAATATTCATATAGTGCATAGAGTAACAAAAAATATTACTATCAAACCATATTTTTGTTCAATAGTATTGTAACCGTACTGTATTTTAGTCGAATAGAGTATTTCATACAAACAGTACTTTAAAAAAAATATTGCAGTAAAAAAAGTACTTTTTTTTTTTTTTAAGTATATACTCATCGAAATAGCATTTATTTTATTTATTAAATGTTTGAATGGTAAACCTTTCATGACACTGAAATTAAACTATATATATATTAATTATACTTTTAAAAGTTTACATTTAACATAACAGAGTTTTCACAATTCTCCTAAAATAAACCTAAACTCTTTACTATAACTTCTCTGATAATTAACTTACAGTTTTCTTCTAACTGAGAACTTCAACGTGAAGCCACAGATAAGATATACTTATTACTATTATAAAAACAAATGTGTGTATATTTTCATTCGTTTATGTGAATTATTATTTAGTAATATCTTTCACAAATTTTATACTGACCAAATATGAATTCATATTTAGTGAACTCTTATTACTCCATTGTGCCTGATAACGTCACACTGAAAGTTATAATTTCTAGCTATTGTGTTGTAATCAGTGAACTTTGATATTAAAACTTTACCACGTATTATGTATCTTGTAAAATACGCGTTATTTATAGTACATATTCATTAATATTTTATTTTTATAAGTTTTAAACGGAGTGTTTACTTTCGGAGATCACAAATACTCATTTCTCTAAGAGGTTGTTCAAGTCGGATTTAAAAGAGACAAAAAAAAAAAAATAACAAAATTGCACAAAAATATAATTATAAGAAAATAATTAAAAAAATTTTTAATTAATTTTTTTTCTTCTCTCCTTTGTTTCCATATCCCAAATATTTACCGGGCAAAATCACTCTCACTAAAATACTAACAGATTACTGTAAATTAAAAGTCGTGAATAGCAGCACTGCATAAAAATATACAAAAAACTTTAATTCTCTATTCTAGGACGAAAAAATTAAATTTTTTAGTCGTTTGTAATCAAGTAAATTTAAATAATTAATTCCCCGACAATTCCAATTATATCCATTGTTTAAACTTAACTAAAATGTTAAAAATGAAATAGCAATCATAAAAATAGGAGATATTCAAAAAGAATCCAAAAGAGATGTTAGGGAGGGATATACATTATCACCTTTAATATTTAATGCCTATATTCCAGAGAATATAGATATTACAAGAGAGAGGATACAGCTAGAAATTAAGATAAATATTCACAGAATAGACACGCTGAGATTCGTGGACGACATTGCAATAATAGCTGAAAATGAAAAAGATTTTAGGAACATTAAGACAGATGATGGAAAAAGATTTACATATGAAAATAAACGCAAAGTAGACGAAAGTTCTAGTAAATTACCTATTGTATCTACTAAATTATAAAAAAAGAAACAGATTAAAGATAAGATTTATCAAAAAAATTACTCCATCGAATTTTGTAATCAACTAGATTCTAATCAATGCAGATACTTGGTAGTTTGTTATCATTTGTTGGAACAGAGTTAAAAAAAAATTACCTACAACAATGTTTGGAGTAACTGCTATTCCATTTATTATTACGTCTATTATTAATCTTTTTCAAATAACGTTTTCTATGAATATAAAAATGAAAATACAGCCATAATAATAACTGTATTACCCAATAGTAATCACAAATTAATAATAATTTCAATGTATATAAGGTCTAACACGTTTTTGATGATTCGTAAAAATAATGTAATTTTACATTTGGGGGGCGGTTTGGGTCACATTAAATCTAAGGGGGGCCAGGCACACCCATGTCTACGGCCTGTCTTCTTCACTTTCAAATTTTTATTGTTTTTTATTAGCATAAAAAGTGATGTATAATTTTTCTCAATCGCAAATTGTTTTGCTTTTTCACCAACAGCTGGTTTACAAAGTTCTGAATTATATCATAGGTCTGGAAATTATTAGAATGAGAATAACTAAAGGAAAATTTGTAATTTGTTACAAAATTATTGCAATAGAAGTTATTTGTAACAATACATTTTATCTTCTTTTCAATTTTGTTCGAATTACCAATTCATATTTTATTAAGTAAATTTCATATATTTTGGATATAAGTCCAAAATGTCTTCTTTGTATTTTAAACAACTATACAGAGTAATCAAAATCTAGTAAGACACTAATTTTTTTTGAGAAACAATTTAAATTAAACATTTTTTTTAAAGAAAATATATTAGGTTTAAAAAACTATAATAATATGTAGTAAAATAATTTTTTTTATCTCTTCAGGGATAAAAATTTTTATATTTCATTTTTTTAAATGAGAACTTCTATTTCAACTTCATAATATGATAGTAAAAAACAAAATTTTGTTCTTATAATTTTTTTTATCTGATCAACTATTTGTGTTTTAAGATAGCTTTTAAGGTTTGGATTTCAAGTAAAAATTTATTATTAATTTGGTTTTACATAGGGCTACCAGACGTTCGTATTTATACGGACAAGTCCGTATTTTTGAGGGTCGTCAGTATTTTTCATGAAATTATCAAAAATGCTCAAAAAGTTAAGTGCATGAAAAAATTACGTGAAGTGGCTAGTAATTGGATAATTCTGTCACATTCTCTCTTATTTTGCTCTGAGAGGCAAGAAAGAGAGAGAAAATATATGTAAAAATGGGCAGAATCAGGCAGTCTATAAGTTTGAGTAGTGACCAACCATGCCATCATACGGCACTGGAATAACTAGCTTTTAATATAACTACTGTGTAAGCATGCAGTAAGTACTGTATGGTATTGTTCAGTTCAACTTCAAAAAATTGTCATGCTTGGATTTTATAAAATATCTAGAGCGACCGGAAAATAATAACTTGATGAAAAAAGTTGGGTCGTCGGAAAAATATCGTTGAAATTAAGAATATGTTTTATTGATAAGGTAGATAAGAGAGATATTGTATTGTGAATACTTTTTTTTTTTTTTTAACGACCGGCATTATTGTGGGCCGCCCTGGAACTGCCGTGAGGCATTACTTCAGGGCGGCCCACACCGTCTTAATAATTCACTCCACCACGTTGTGAATCAGCCCGAAATTAATCAAGAGCTGATTCGCAACGTGGTGTGGCCCCTTCCCGTTAACCGGATCCCTGAGTGGGGACCGTTAGGGAGGACTGCCAAAATAACTCACAACAATCCACAAAAATGAGAACCTAAGGCACTGGCCTAAATCAGCGCCTCAGGTCCTCCTGTGCCGGGCGGCGAGGCTGCCTCTATCTCAGGCGTTCCGCTTCCTCCTTCTTTTTCAAGATGGATTCGGCGAACGCCTGGACGAGCCTCCACGCCTCCCGGCTCCTCAACATCAGGTCCACCATGGACCCGACTCAAAACGTGGACCCTAGTCGAGACTCTAAAGAGTCCCGTTCCTGGGCCCACGCCTCGCACCGGAAGATGGTGTGCAAAGCGCTATCAGCCTCTCCCGGGGGATCCGAACAGTGGTCGCACGTCGGCGCGGCTGCTTTACGAATACGGTGTAGGTACTCGTTAAAGCAGCCGTGGCCGGACATCACTTGGGTGAGACGATAAGTCATCTCACCGTGAGTCCGGTCCACCCACCTGTCCAGCCGATCGGGTCCTATGAGGGACCTGGTCCACTCGCCTCTCGTTTCCTCCGAGAGGCGAGTCCGCCACCGGAGCATGGTCATCCGCCTGAGCGCTAGTCTGTCCTCGGGTTCGAGGGACCGGTTGCGCTCTCGGCGGAGCTCATGCCCGGCGGCGCGTTCCTCGGCGAGCAGATCAGCGGGCGGCAGTGACGACAGGATACCCGTCGCCACTCCGGACACCGTTCGGTAAGCCGAAACTGTCCGGATCGCCGCCCGCCTTTGCACCCTGAGCAGGGCTTCACGGTTTTTGGATGAATACTCAAGAGTATCCGCCCAAACCGGGGACCCGTACAGGAGAACCGAGTGTACGACGCTGACTAAAAGTCTACGCCGCATCTCTCTCGGCCCTCCCAGATTGGGCATGAGTCCCGCCAAGCAATTCATGACTTTCTGGGCCCGCTGGGCCGCAGGAGTAATGTGCGGCCCGAACTTTAGACGTTTGTCTATGACAAGGCCCAGATAAGTCATGGAGTCCTTAAGCGGGATCTCCACCCCCAGCACGGCGAGCCGTGGAGGAGTGAACTTGTACCTGCCCGTGAACAAGACCGCTTCGGTCTTGTCCAGGGCGAGGCTCAGTCCACTCCCCTCCTGCTGGATCCAGGCAGTGACTGCGCTGAGCGCGCAGTTCGCCCGGGATCCAGCCTCCTCGGACGAGGCGCCTTCCGCCACCACCAGCGTGTCGTCCGCGTAGCAGACGACGCGTACGTGCGGTGGTAGCGGAACGCGGAACACCGCGTCGTATGCGATGTTCCACAGCAGAGGCCCGAGAACTGACCCTTGCGGGACGCCACCCGTAACAGGTTTGATTCTCGGGCCCGCGACGCTCACGTAGGAGATGACCCGATCGCTAAAGTACGACCGGATGATCCACCCGAGGTAAGGAGGCACCCGAAACGCGTCCAGCGCTCCAAGGATGTGTGACCATCGCACGGAGTTGAACGCGTTTCGGATGTCCAAGCTCACCGCCACCCCGAAACCCTGCTCAGTTTTGGCCTTGAGAGCCAAGTCCCTGAAGAGGGAGGCCGCGTCATCCGTCGACCTCCACCTCCGGAAGCCGAACTGGCCCTCGGCCAGTCCGCCGACGTCGGCCAGGTGGGCTTCGATCCGGGTGACGAGCAGCCGCTCGAGGATCTTCCCCAAGTCGTCCAACATGCAAAGCGGTCGGTACGACGAGGTGAGACCCTCGGGCTTGTCACCCTTTCTCAGAAGCACCAGCCTGGCCTTCTTCCATTTCGTGGGGAATTCACCCTCCGAGAGGCAGCGGTTCGCGACGGCGCGTATCCAGTCCGGGGCGAGGTCGTTTACCAACCCCCACACCCGGTTTGGAATCGCGTCAGGGCCGGGAGCTGTGTTCCGGCCCCGCACACACGCCACCGCGTCAGCTACCTCTTGGCTGGTGAATTCCACCACCGACACGTCATCCCCAAACGCCGGGGGAGGCAGGGGCAGATGTGTCGGAAACAGCGTGTCTACCGCCATTTCCAGCACTTCCGCCTCCAGCTGACCCGAAGCCGGTGGACCGCGGGGCTTCCGCATAACGACCCGATAGGGTTTCCCCCACGGGTCGTGGTCCACCGACTTAACGAGTTCGGTCCAGCATTTCGCTTTGGCCTGCCTGATGCCGAGCTTCAGCTCCTTACGGGCCGACCTCAGCGCCTCCCTCTGGTCCGGGGATTCCGGGTCCCGCGGCCAACGGTTGGAGCGCGTCATAGTCCTCCTGACTGTAAAAATCTGTTTTTTACCATAATAGTTTTATAAACCCAATAATTTATTACTTAACAAAAATTTTTAATTTTCAATAGTTTTTAAAAATGTTATCTTTTTTTCATATACAGATTAATTTCGATCACTATTATACACATGTATACTATGATTTACAAGTTTTGACTTTGGTGACTATTTCATGTCTGGTTAATGTCTTGAAAAGGAAGCATTTCTCTCAAATATTACAGTTTATTTGGAAGGCTATATGTGGGGAAAATGTTGACATTCTACAAATTTAAAAGCTACTCGTTTATACTTTTTGGTATAATTATTTTTGAGGATAAAAAAAAATTCCTAGAAATTTATATTGAATTTTTTAAACATTAATCTTTTAATCAAATGTTATTTGAGAAAATAATCATTTTTTTCATGTATAAAATGATTACAATAACTCTAGTATACACATATATACGCCCGACCCCAAGTAGTAGGGAAAAGAATAAAAAGTATCAAATGTTATTAAATCTTCCTAATATTTTGGCCTATATAATAATAATGATAATAACTGTTTTATATAATAAGGAGATATCAATTGAAGTTCAAAATTTTTAAAGTAAGGGTTAATTGCTAAAAATTTAAACTTTAAAAAAAAAATTCCTTTTAGTGAATCTGGCAACACTGATCTCCTTAATCTCACTTCATGTTCATTCTCGTCGGTACGTTTGTAGTCATCATATGTTACCTAGTTAAATTAGGAGTAAACGGACATATAAATTTTGTTGACTCTGTTGATTGCAGCAAATATTTTCTAAAATTGTAAGCTCTGTGGTAAGAATTATTTCTTTAAGAAAAAAGTTACTTTTCAATGACATAATTTTTTAGTTATAATTACGTTAATATATTTGAAACTTAACATGTTCTCATAAATTTTTTCTTATGTAAATTATCAATATTTTTGTTATATCTATCAAAGAAATCAAAATATATTATATATAAATCATTTAAAAAGATTAAATTATTGTTCTAGCTTTTCCAAATTTGTAACAATTTATTTAAAAATGTCTGGAATATCTGCTTTGTTCATTGTGGCTGAAGGAAGTGAAGAACTAGAATTGGTAGCACCTGTTGACATATTACGCCGTGCTAATGTAATAAAAAATTTTAATTATTATTATATCTATTACTCATTTTATCATTAATTACGCTACTAATGTTTTAGTTATACTACATAATTAAATGTTTTTTATTTTTGTAATCTATTTATTTTTAATTGAATAGATAAAGATATAAAAAAGGCTAAGTTATCAATGTTAATATCTCAATAATTATGTTTTATAAGTGTTAATCTACCATTGACCTTTGGATTAAGTGTCCGTAATAAGATTGGATTAACACATTTGGTAGTTCAAGGAACAAAATTAATATGTGGCCATTTTATATGTGTAAAAGATAAAACATATTAATGACAAATTTTAAAGCCCTTTAAAGACTTCAAATTCATTTAGTTTGAAATAATTTAAGCTAATTCTTTATGCCTCCCTAATTTGAGCTTATCCATGAAATTGTGTTGACATTATCATAATTGGATTTTTATTGAGTTCATTTTTAAACCTATCAGAAAAAAATTATATTAATGTATTTTAATTGGAACAAAGAAGTGGGTTATTTTGTGTGTATAAGATAAAACGTGATGTTTAGTAATTTCTAAGATTAGAATAAGATAAAAAAAAATTTGAAATAATTTAAAATCAATTAAAATTTTGTTTAATTTTTTTTTTTTCATGAACTTTTTTATAATTTACTTGGTTAACTAAGAAAGTTATTATTTAATTTAAAAAGAAATTATTGCTTTATTATTAGTAATATACTTATTACCAATTATGTAAACTTATTAACTTGTTATTTTTATAAGTGTAAAAGACATTTTTTTTTAACTGTGCGTCAAAATATACATAATTTGTTTGTATTATAAGTTAAGAAATTGTTTATAAAATTAATCTTACATAAATCAATGTATAATTACAATAGATTCATGTTACAATTGCTGATTTAGCTGATTCTGAGTATGTTAAAACGAAATCAAATATTTTTATTAAAACAGATGCCAAACTTAGTGATGTAAAAAGTAAAAAATTTGATGCAGTTGTTATTCCTGGAGGACCATCATATAAAACTTTAGCTACAGTAAGTTTTTAAATTTGTAATTCAAACTTGAATATGTTAATGTAATAAAATCATTATTTAAAAAATGGTTTTAATTTTGAAACTATTATTTAACAAAACAATACAATTAAAATAAATTTAAAAATATTTAAAAGTTAAAAATTCTTGAATCAGTAACTTTTTACAACTATTTTAATTTATTGCTGTCATTATTTGTATTAAATACGAGTCCAAAAAATTTAGTTCTCCACACAGAAAACATTGTATACATATTATTCAAAGATAATTAATTTTTAAAAATTAATGACTCATGATATTTCTGAAAGAAACAGTAAAATAAGTATCATTTATCTCAATTAGCAGCATTATATATTTGTAAAATATTATTTTATAGTAAATATCTGATACTATGATAAATATGGATTGTGTTTGTTTTTCACCATAATGCTTTTTTTAGGCTGATGTAGTTGGAGAAATTTTAAAAGTTCAAGAAAATTCTGGTGGTGTTATAGCAGCTATTTGTGCTGGTAATTATGTAATATTTTTTTTAATGCAATATTTAAGAAAACATAGCTAAGTGATAGAAAAGCTCCTCTCCTGGCTTATTATTCAAACTTATCAAAAAAAAAAATATTGGTCTATAGCCATAATAAAAAAACTTTTCAAACTATGAACATAATCATTAGTATATTTGGAGGAAATATATTTACCCTTTTCTTTATTAACCATCCTCCGTTACTTTTTTTTGTTCTTAATCAACCAATAAAAATATTTTATTTGTGGTCTCTCCCTATTATAAATTTCTTATTATAACCCTAGCCATTATTTTATACTTTTATACTTAAACAATAAAAATATTATTAAAATAATTGAGAAATAATTAAAATATCAATTAATTATCACTTTTTTTACTCTTAATTAAATAAAGAAAGTTATAGATTTAATAAAAAAAGTTTTTTATTTTTTATATAATGTTTGTTTTTAATATTTATTATAATATTTTATGTTGTGCAAATTATAATACTTCATTATAAAATTTGATTGAATTATTAATAGACTTAAGAAATAAAAATTGGCTTCAATTTTTTTAAATTTTCATAATATTTTAAATCATTTTTTTTTTTTTTTTTAGTTTTATGAAAATTTGACTTAAAAAAACGTTATAATTTTATTTTTACCTTACAAAAGCAAACTCTTTCCGTAGACGTCTGCAAACAAAACTTATTTATTCTTAAAACTGATGATCTCAACGAGCAATTAAACATCTACAACAATTAATAATGTCGATTCAATTTTAGATAGTGTATTTTAAACAAAAACTATTTAAAATTATAATTACTAATTTAGTTAACCATTATATGCGAAAGAAAAGTAAATTATATGTATATTCAGTTTTTATAATAAACCTTTAATAAGAGATTAACAAAAAAAAATGTATATATATATATAGTTCAAATGTTTTAATTATATATTAAAAAATATCCTTTAAGTTCAAAAAAAAAACCCAGCACAGGGGGGTCGCGGCACAGTTGTGACGTGGTATAGTTGGATCAAGTATAATGATATCTGACAGTGATTAAAATCACTATCAAAAATAAACGCTTCGATGCAAATCTTTAGATAGTGTTTAATTTTAAAAAAATTGGTGTTTTATTCCAAAAGCTACTTGATCTGCTGGTTCCTTATTAATATCTCGATAAAGATAAAGTATGTCAAATGAAAAAGGGTTTATTAAAAAATATTATTTCTCATAAAAAAATTGTGTGGATCCATAAACTTTTCAATAAGTTCTAGCATTATAAAGTTAAATATTATATAAATAATAAAATCGAGAATTTTCACACGAAAATAGCATTCGGTAGCCATTTTCACCGTGAAGACAAGTCCAGAGGTCAAATTTTTTTTTTTCAAATTAAAGTATATTACATTAGCTTTAATTTAAGATATATATAAAAGTGTCAGACCTTCCGGAACATTTTCAAAAGTTAAGTTGAAAAAGTTAATTTTTTGTGAAAAAGTTGTCATTTTAAATCCCCCCCTGTGGGCAGGTTAAGTGTCAGATTTACAAAAAAAATATACCAAATGATAAGTAAAGACATCAAGCATCTATATAAAAAAAAATTATATTGATATGTTCATTTTTGAAAAAGTTAGAGCATTATTAAGTTAAAAATATAAAAAAAAATTATTTTACAAAAATCGTAATTTTTTATTAACTTTGATGTCAACTTTCACCACGAAGACAAGTCCAGAGATCAATTTTTTTTTTTTCAAATTAAACTATATTACATAAGCTTCAATTTAAGATATATATAAAAGTAACAGACCTTTCGGAACACTTTCAAAAATTAAGTTGAAAAAGTTCTACTTTCTATATGCATTTTTTATATTTGAAGCCCCCCCATATATAGGGAAATAGTCTGATTTAAAAAAAAAGTATATCCAATGAAAGATGTATATAAATACTACTTCTCATGAAAAAATTGTATTGATCCATACATTTTTTAAAAAGTTATAGCACTTTAAAGTAAAAAATGTAAATTATAAAATCGAAAATTTTCACACAAAAATAGCATTCGGTAGCCGTTTTCACCATGAAGACAAGTCCAGAGGTCAAATTTTTTTTTTTCAAATTAAAGTATATTACATTAGCTTTAATTTAAGATATATATAAAAGTGTCAGACCTTCCGGAACATTTTCAAAAGTTATGTTGAAAAAGTAAATTTTTTGTGAAAAAGTTGTCATTTTAAATCCCCCCCTGTGGGCAGGTTAAGTGTCAGATTTACAAAAAAAATATACCAAATGATAAGTAAAGACATCAAGCATCTATATAAAAAAAAATTATATTGATATGTTCATTTTTGAAAAAGTTAGAGCATTATTAAGTTAAAAATATAAAAAAAAATTATTTTACAAAAATCGTAATTTTTTATTAACTTTGATGTCAACTTTCACCACGAAGACAAGTCCAGAGGTCAAATTTTTTTTTTTCAAATTAAAGTATATTACATAAGCTTTAATTTAAGATATATATAAAAGTGTCAGACCTTCCGGAACACTTTCAAAAGTTAAGTTGAAAAAGTTCTACTTTCTATATGCATTTTTTTATATTTGAATTCCCCCATATATATGGAAATAGTCTGATTTAAAAAACAAGTATATCCAATGAAAGATGTATATAAATACTACTTCTCATGAAAAAATTGTATTGATCCATACATTTTTTAAAAAGTTATAGCACTTTAAAGTAAAAAATGTAAATTATAAAATCGAAAATTTTCACACAAAAATAGCATTCGGTAGCCGTTTTCACCATGAAGACAAGTCCAGAGGTCAAATTTTTTTTTTTCAAATTAAAGTACATTACATTAGCTTTAATTTAAGATATATATAAAAGTGTCAGACCTTCCGGAACATTTTCAAAAGTTAAGTTGAAAAAGTTAATTTTTTGTGAAAAAGTTGTCATTTTAAATCCCCTCTTGTGGGCAGGTTAAGTGTCAGATTTACAAAAAAAATATACCAAATGATAAGTAAAGACATCAACCATCTATATAAAAAAAAAATTATATTAAAATGTTTATTTTTGAAAAAGTTACGGCAGTTTTTAGTAAAAAAAATTTCGAAAATTAGCGATTTTTAAATTTGTAATTTTTTTAATTTTTTTGGAGGTTTCCCCCATTTACGGGGAACGAGGGAAATTTTTTCAATTTTGAAGGGTTATGTCTTCGACTAGATATGATTTGTGATCTTTTGACGTATCGTTGAAAGAAATCCGTTCGGTAAGAGCTGAGAAAAAATGGTAACAGACAAAAAAAAAAAAAAAAAAAAACACATCATAGTAAAACCAATACCTTCTCAGCTTCGCATCGAAGCTAAAAAAAATTATGTAGTAGTTTTAGCTGCCTAATTTTCTTTTTTATATCTCTTTGGGGATAATTTTCAATAAAATTGAAATCCAATCAATTTAAAATCTTTTTAGCTCTTATTTTTTAAATTTATAATACAGAATTTTCTAAAATAATGGAGTAGTGTTTCAATTATCTATTTAAACAATTGATCCATATCCTATTTTTATTAAACACCTAATATATTAATTGAGAATACTAGCCACTCTCCTTTTATTAGAAAAGAGATAAAAAAAATTGTTTGATATTGAATATACATTTTTGATTTTTACTGTAAATACAGTTGAAATAGTCTACAAATAGTCATTAAGTATAGGAATTGTATATAATTGTATTTTATTCATTAAAGCAGGTAAAATTTGTCTACATGTTTCTTTGTTACAGAATGTTTAAATTGAATTTTAATCCTCTGGATATAATATTCCTTTGTTCAACCTTAATAATAATAATTATATTTTGATGATATTATGCTACTAATCTCTTTAAAATATAAGACAAAAACCTTATTTTTAATATTTTTTAAATTATTGTATAAATGGTAGTATTTTTTAAGAAAATTCTTGATATAGATATTTTTATTTTTTTAGCACCTTATGTATTATTCAAACATGAAATAGCTAAAGGCAAAAAATTAACCTGTTATCCTAGCGTTAAAAGTGAAATTGAACATGCATACACCTACCAAAATAATACTACCGTTATTGATGGTATATATTTTTATATTAAATATTTACAATTTTAAATTAAGTTTCTTTAGTAAGTATTAATAATATACTTAAGATAAAATATGTTATGTATGATTCACAAATTAAATAATCTATATACATTAAAAAAACGTAGATTAGCCTAAAATTTGGTTAATTTACCAGTTAACTAAATTTTTAAACTCATTTTATAATAATGCATGGCCAATAAATAAAAACCTTTTTGATTGTTTTTTAAATTATAATATAAGAAAATATTTCCAATTTCCTATTATGATTGAAATTTATTCTCTACTAATTTTTGTCTTCCATTGGCAACCAATTTTTGAAAATGTTGACAAATGTTCAAAATAGTTATTTTCTTGTATGAGCAACAAAATAAAAGAATTTTCTTTAATTTTTGTAAAAAAAATACCAACGTTACATATTTTAATTTAACAGTCTTATGCAAACCTAACCTAGTTAGAAATTTACTAAAATATTTTTCTTTAATAGCATTGGTATAGGTTTTATCATTTTTATAGAGAAAGTAGACCAAAAAAAGTTATGTTAGTTTAATTTCTACATGAAAAAATTTAAATCTAATATCTATTATTCACTAAAATACAAAAAACACATATTTATTAAAAAAATAATAATTTTCAGAAAAATTGAACTAATTTGATTGTTGCTCTATACTTTACTAAATGTTACTTTTCTAATTAACTCTAATTTTACTGTCAATAACTAACCATGTGTAATTATTAAATAGTGTATTGTGTGCAATTAAATTAACTCTATTGACAAAAAAAAGTTTATTGAAATGTTTTCATTCCATATAAATAACTTTTTTATGCATTTTAGGAAAACTGATCACTAGCCAAGGACCTGCTACAGCTATTGAATTTGGATTAAACATAGTTGAAGTTCTTACTAATCAAGAAGAAAAAAATAAAGTAGCTAAAGCAATTCTTTACTCTGATTAAATTAAAGATAAATTTCAAAATATTTAGTATTAATTAATGCATAATGAAACTTGAATAACATGAATTATATTTTATTAAAATATATGTGAAACTATATTGTAAGTGTTGTATTTTTGAAATTTTTTCTTTAAGACACTATTAGCTTCCTAATAGGTATTTTATGTAAAAATATTCAAAGCTATTAATAAATAACACAATTCAGTTGACTGAAAATATGATAAAATGGTATTAAACATAAATAAAAATTTACCATAAATATTAAAAGTTCATATGTGACATATTAATATAAAAATTTATACAGAAAATGACTAATAATATTTTAAGATATGTGCCATATTAAAGTTGACAAATAAATTCTTTATGATGCAATTAATATTTCCCATAATTTTATACATTTTTTTTTTTACTTTTAGTAACTGGTAGTTTTTTGTTTTTTTCAAACCACATTTTTGTAATTGTTATTTATAATACATTATTATATATATAATATATTACTATTCAATATAATTATTATATATGTTATAATTATTCAATTCATTATTTTAGTAGAAAGATTAAAAATTAATTAATTAAATTATTATGACATTTGGTAAATTATTTTAATAAATAATATTGGTTTTATTCTAGTAGTTAGAATTTAGTGTTTTTATAAATATAAGTTAATGATATCTTAAGGCTTCTTATGGTACTGTTATTAATTGGTACAAATCTGTGCATTTCTTTAGTGCTGAGAATAGTTTTATACAATTTAAATCTCTTATTAGGTTTTTTCGCTGTTGTACTACTTATGTAGGTACATAAATGAATTTTATGTATATGTTTTAAATTTTTTCAATAAAAAAAAATAAACAGATAAAATATATAAAAAAAAATTTTTGAAATTAGGTCTTCCAACAAATAATGCACCTAGAATACCTGTATTTTTATACAAATTTCTAACTTTGTAGACATTTAAATTAAACATTTAGTGGCCTTAATTATTTATTTCGCAACTAAAGTAATGAATTGAATAATTATAACATATAATAATATAAAAAACAGTAACAAAAATGTGGTTTGAACACAACAAAAAAAAATCATTAAATTATTTTATTTTGAGCTGCCTTATACTCTTTTTCTAATGTTAAATATTAAATGTTACACTTTTTTCTCAAACTTAAAATTTATAAGGTGTATTAAAGAGATATATAATTGAGAAATTTTATTTAAAATTAGGTCCCTATATAGAAGTAATGCACATAGAAATATGTGTAATTTTATAAAATTTCTAATTTTGTAGGCTTCTAAATGTCAAGAAAATTATTTCAAATATTTGAAATTTAGTTGAAACATAGATTATACACTATACAATACCACATTTTAAAATTACTATAAAATAATAACTTCTTAATAGTTTTAATTGTGCTCAAAAATGATAATTTACACAAACATTTTTAGAAAGTCATTAAAGTTTCACATAAATTTTTAATTTTTTTTTATTTTATGTAAACTTTAAGTTATAATAAGTCAATTCTAAAATTTTAATTCGATTAAATTTATATTGAATAATCTGTGTGTTTTTTATTGTTCTGGCTATTTTTAAAATTTTTTACATTAAAATAGCCATAAAAATGGAAAGGTCATAAAATAAATTGTTTAAATCTATATATAGCATAAAAATTAGGTGGTCGTGCAACCATTTCTGGATGATTTGGCATGTATTGACCCATCTCATCCTCCTTTGTGTGAATTAATATATTTAATGAATTTTAGTAGATAAAAACACCGCGTGTGTAATATAAATAGTAAAAATTCTTTCTGCAGTTTAAAAATCAAAGAATTTCTATTGAATTAATGTAATTTCAAGTTCTTAATCGAAAAGTTAGTCATCATGTTATCTCAAACAAGATATGAATGAAATAAACAACACGTTTAAGACGTGTTATTTTGTAGATTTGTCGGTCATCGCCATATTTTAAATTGCATAGATCCCTCGCAGTAGGAAACTACTACACAAAATACAAATAGATTTGTTTTGTCCAGAATAAACATAAATGATTAATATTCTTTTGCGTATTCCCTTTTATTGAACCTTTCACATACAAAACACTGAATTGCACTTGACACATTTTTTTGAACATATTTTCCCACGCGTTATTTGTTAATGTTACACTAGTATACCCTTGCAAAAATGTCGAGAGTGTTCTATACTATTGTTGAGTTCAATCTAATCGAGGATTTTCAAAATCTTTTCTTTATTTTATCACTGACATTTTGGAATCAACGAGAAAGTTTTTTAGTCTAGTTTAAGAATTTCTTAGATTTAAGTAACTAATTAAACAATTTTAATACTTATTAGCTTCGATGCGAAGCTGAGAAGGTATTAATTTTAGAATGAAGTGTTTTTTTTTGTATCTGTTACCGCTTTTTCTCAGCAGAACCGATTTCTTACAACGATACGTCAAAAGATCACAAATCGTATATAGTCAAAGGACATTACCTTCACAAAAGAAATTTTATTTGTTCCCTGTAAATGGAAGAAATCTCCAAAAAAATTACAAATTTAAAAATCTGTAATTTTCGACATTTTTTCAAATTTTTTTTCTTAAAACTTCCATAACTTTTTAATTCAACAAATTAAAAATATATCAACAACTGTGGTAGGTTCTATTGATAAAACAAATGTTTATATCACCTTTAGTTTTTATTTCTATTACTTTATAGCCCTTAATATAGTAAGTCTTTAATTCCATATGCAGTCATAAATTAATTATATGGTTTTTTAAGCTAACATTAAAGAATTAATTAAACTTTTGAATAATTCAACACACATATAACAATAATTACGTCATGTGCGACTGTGTTCCAAGTACTTATGTTACCACGGTCGCATCATACAATTTTTATCATTTCATAATTTAAGTTCTTTTAAAATTATTATTTTTTAACAATTTTGACTATTCAAATAAATTTCTTATATTAACGTTTTCCACTCTTCAGTACTCAAAATTAAAGCGCCCCCCCCCCCGACATTTTGCGATTCGACTTAAAGAGAGCACTAGATTGTACTCAAAATAAGAAGGACTCCGTCTACCCTGACTTTAACCACTAATAATAATCAAATTTTTTCCTATATTTTTATATTTGCATTAATTGATAACACAGAATTATAGATACTCTATAGTCTGCAAATTACGCCCCTGATATGTTTTCAATTAATTTAACGAACTACTAAATATTTAATAAATCAAAATGTGTAGTATTTTTACAGCTATAAGTGGAATAGATTAAAAGGTTTTTAGGTAAACGAAACATTTATACTAAATAATAAGTTACAAAATTACTTTCATCACATGTAATGGTACCAGCGAACATGTATTTTAAAATGCCGCCAGCTCGGTTAATTTACTAATATTGGGCAGTTTACACTTTGGTTCTCATCAAAGCCTCTCCAGGGCATGCTAGTTATAAACTTTGTTATACACAAATAGAAGATAGATGCAATAATAACTACGCATTAAATGAGCAAAGTAATAATAGTAATAACGAAAATAAAAAATAACGAGCTGGAAATTAATTATTATGTTTCTCCATTCATTTCTTCGCAGCAAACAGCGGCGGCTTCGTGACACGAGCCTCGGGGCTTTAACGGAGAAGCCGATCGACGGCGTTTGCTGGCTCTGGTAAGGCGGTAGGGTTGGCGTGTGACCGACAATGAACTTATTCCTGCGCCAAGCTTTCCCACGGACGGCTACCACAGCGAAACGGTCCTCCGATTGACCGGAAGGTGGGTCTCGTTCAGCATCACCACAACCGCCATCTTCTTTATTAGTAGCCAATGCTCCTCCTAGAAAATGAAATTCGTTTACACCACTACCTCATGTGGTGACCTAAAACTATCTGAGACTAAATCAATAATTTTTACAATTTATTCGATAAAATTTAAAGAATACATTCGTATACACCTATACGAATGTATTCACCGTCTGTAGGCGATTAATTAGTTCGATTCCGTCGCGTTGGGCTACATAGGTTTTCCCGTCTTCTCTAGCACAAGCAATAGCTTTTATAGATAACGTTAAAGTACAATTAAGAAAATAATAAAAATGATAAGAAACATGCAACTAATAATTATAATCGTAAGTAAAAATAATAGCCTTTTGGATTTTAAAATACTAGTTCAGTATCTACACATTAGACACTGTTGCTACTTATATTAAAAAATTATTTATTCCTGTTATAACATAATTAATAATTACAATACTCATTTTACTACTAATGTTGTATGCATATAAAACAAAAACATAAAGTGTTCTTTTTATAGCTGAAAAATGGTCTGTTGCATTAAAAATATTTTTTAAAACACAACTTAGTAAAATTATAAGCATTAGTGTTATAACCAACTACTAAAACTTGTGCAGTCGCGTATTTTAAGTGTTGCTCATAAAAAACATGATAGCGAATGCAGTATTTGATTTATTGAACATGTAGACTTAAGATTAAAATAATTTTTTAACCAATTTTTAAAGTTTTTACTGTAACACTCAATTTGAAATACTTTGCACATTATTAAAAATCTCAATATAAGTTATATTACAGGCAATAAAAGCTGTAATATAATTAATCAATAGTATGCAATATATGTGTTATTGATTTTATAAAAGTATTTAGTACTCTCGGGAGAAATAAAAAAAAATGCCATTCATAGGGGTCATTTAATCAAATTTTTTAACTAAAAATCAAATAATTTTTTTAACAACACATTGTTAGCAGATTTGTAGGGGTTTAAGTAGTTTCTAGGTAGTCTACACCCTTCCTATTTAATAATGATTTTTAAAAGAAAATAATCAGAAAAACCTAATTTTAATTAATCTGGAATTGTATAAGATTCAATAGTATTTTTAAAATAGTTTTGCTTGTCAAAATTTTATATAATTATAAGTTTTTACAAGATTTTATTTAATTAATTGACAAGAATACGTATTTGTACATATATGTATAAATCTTGCTTGGGTTATTTTTTTACATACTCATAAGCGTAATTTGAACAAAATGTTTGTACGATCTAACTTAGTATTTCCTCTCCTTAAAAATATTTCTATGTAAATTCATATATAATTTCCATAATTTTTAAGGTTGCTGTAACAGATTTATAAGAAGGGTTGTAAGTCCCTTTTTTGATCATTCAGATATATTAAATATATAAATTATATTATATAAATATATTTCTGATTAGAAAATTTTGCATCATTTGTATTTTGAAAATTATTGAAATTATAAAACTATATATAAGGAAATATATAGGAAATAATTACAATAGGAATATTTGAAAATATAAAAACCTGGCTACTTATGTATTTGTGCAAAACTACTACCTATAATAATAATTAAAATTTAAATCTGCCTAGTTAAAGACCATAATGGCGACAACGTGTGGGTACTCAAGGCGCATGAGAAACTCATGTTCTTAACTCCGTCTCGGTTTGTTTATATATCATGACTAGCATATATCATACTAATTATATTTCGGGCTATTTGTGTGCCCCACACATAGTGCTTCAGGTTACACTTAAAAAACAATTTTTCAACCCGTTGTTTTGCTATTGTTCCGGAACTAATGACTTACACACACACACATAAACACATACAATTAACTCTACAGAGATCTGATAGAAAGATACCATTTTTCGTGCTTCGTCCATAAACGGATTTGTTGGCCTTTTGCCCTCTTAACAAGTCACTCTCATTATTACAAATACAATAACGTATAGCCCTTGTGTGTATAAAATAGTGGCATGTGACAATACTATTCATGATTCTCATTTAGATAGATTTTATCATAAAAAATTCAAACATGTTGTTATCAATATACACACTTAATAAGTTTAATATTAGTAATACGAAGCTTTGAACTATGAGTCATGTTGGAAAAATGGAGTTATTCAACACGTCTCGTCACAACACGCAATGTATCACTGATTCACACAGAAAATATAACGTGTCGAAATGAATTGTAGGAGCAGGTATTGAAAGATGAAGAGGAACTAGACGTGCGGAGATGACAACAATAGAGGGCGCCGACAAAGGCAAAAGGATAAAGCGCGACCCTGCGGCGACGACACTATCCTGCCATATAACTAACGAATACATGGTTTTGATGTGTGGTCTCATGTTGCGGTCACTTGACGTGAATTATTATTATTATGTCATATGTACTTGTGTGTCGAAAATCCAAACGGTCAGAATAGTGGTGACGTCCATATTGCACATTGAAATTGACAAAGAGTAATCGAAGTATATTCTGTGAATAAACCAGTCCATAGACGCCAGTGAATTATTTGCTGTAGACACATAATAATAATAAAAATGAAAAATTATTTAAAGACGGTTCTTTCGAGTTAGATAACGGTCAAATAGAATTATTAAAAAACAAAAATAACTACTATTAAAACTAGTTTTCATTTGACAATTCATATTAGATAATACAATTTTAAAGCAAGATTATTAAACAAAGGTTTACCATATGGCGAATTCGATACGAACATACTATCACCCCAATTAGTAAAATTTTGATTCTGTCTACGATTATGAACGACACACATTTATAAATAAATAACATTTGATATAAACGAAAGTTTAAGCAACACAATTTATGATATAGATTTCACCTGTATTAATAATATTAGGGATATTGAGTGTTTGTTATGACTAGAATTCATTTTAGTATATGTTTATTATCCGTAAAAACCTAGATTGTATTTGTACTATTAACAGATGTGCTAATTAGTCTTATATTTTTAGAATAAAATAAAGTGTATACACTTATTGTACTCTAAAAACAAAACAATTTAATATATTTGTTAAAACTTAAGGAAATACCTAAGTTGTGTTAAAATTCTGTCGCATAAGTTGAATATTTTTCATTAATGAATTTTTTTTTTAAGAAACATAATATTACTGTAAAAAAATGTTTACCACAAGAATTTTTAAAGTTAAATATTTGTTTTTATTTAATAGTTTTTAGTAAATTATCAAAAAATAAAGGTTTTGGCACCATTTTAAAACTTTAAAAAATTAAAATTTTGCTACATATATGAATAATAACTAATTTTTTTTTTAAAACTTCAAAATCTAATATACTATCATTTATAAATGAAAAAATTAAAAAATAACTTACATAAAGTCAAATTTTTGATAAATTTACCTATGGGGGCATGTGCATCATGTGCCAAAATAGACAGGTTTTATAACAGCATCGGAAAAAACATTAGTCAATTATACACCAACATGAATTAAAAAAGTTGAAGACAATTATTTTTTACTTACTAAAATTTAAAAAAAAATAGGGATGCAGAGAAAAATATTTTCAATTACAAAATAGAAAGCTCATAGAAAGTGGCACAAATCTTAAATTGGGCCATTATTAGCCACCCCAATATTTGTACACTACTATTTAGAATATTAAATCGTTATTTTTCTATTAACTATTATAGATAATTTTCAGTAAAAAAAAAAAATAACTACCACAGTAAAAAAAAAAAAAAAAATCATAATTTAATCTTGATTTAAGTAATTTTATTTTTACATCCAACAGGATATTTTTATTTTGTTTAGTAATAATGGTTTTTAGAGGGCTGTGCTATTATCCATCAGACTATTATATGTATTAAAACAATAGAATATAAATGTATATAATATATCTATTAAGATACAAATGTGTCTTTATAGACTGTAAAATATTTAAATTTAAGGGAAATGTAGGATACAATAGACTAAAATTTCTGAGTTTTATACCTACTATATAAACGATCTGTTATGAAACTGTTGTGGTTTTATAAATTATAATTGTATAATTTAACACATCTGAGGTAGATGGAGATCTTATTAAAACCATTGCTGACATTTTTGACAAGGGTAATATAGAATTGCGTAAGGTGTGTCGGCGGATCAAACCAAAAAGGCATTTCAACCCAAAAAGGGAAATCTTAAGATTGCGTAAGAACCACTTCACTGGGTCGCCACTTGCCACAAGCACCATTGTGTCTAGGTATTGATAGGTAAACATGTATCAATAGTTAAAGAAGAGATTCTGTAGGCTCATTTCTTAAATATAAGAAATATAGGTAGGTAAAATCAAAATTATTTAAAAAGCAGAATCTTACCTTTCTTTTTTTCACATTTATGTAATAACAATGGGTCTTAGGACAATTAAACAAATCTTAATTTTTCTTGTTTACTTTTAATCTTTACTTCTATATTTGTTATGAAAGTATAATTCAACTTTATAGTTGAATAAATAGATTATTCTAGCAATATATTTTCTTTAGATAAAATGCGCGCAACCAACATTAAGTCAAATAATTAGTACAAATTGCATTGTTTATATCTATTTATAAAGCATAGAATAGAAAACTGATGAAATATTTTGCAAATTTCATTTATTTATTTTGTAATGTTTTATTTACGTGAAAACTTCAACTTTTAAATATACAGTGGGGCATAATTTTTTCAATGGAAGAGGGGGAGTGTAAATAATATTATTTTATTACACTAAAGTTATCAATAATATTAATAGGTATTGAACTGTATGCACGAGTGATTAGAAAAGAAGGCTGAGTGGAGTAGTAGTTGATCATTTTGGCTCATCAATTAAATATCCATTACTTTGTTAATGCATATAAATATAATACCATAGTTTACAATATTCATCCCTCCTAAACATATCCTACGGGTATTCTTGGTTGTTAATCTATTTGTACGTGAAAAAGATGATATAAATTGTCCTACAAAAAAAAAAAACACTAAAATCCAACCGATATAATAAGTATAGGCTTCCATAAATGAAGGTGTTACTACAAGTATAATGAAAGGACGACAAAGAGTTTATAAAAAGTTTTAAAGCGCTAGTAAAATAGTAACCCAGATGACCGCCACCGGGGCTTTAACGACATCACCGGTTCCAGGTATTCGGGAGGACTGAATGATTTTATGGGTTTGTATTGGTCAATGTGATTGCATACAAACATTTTATCATAATGTGCATATGGACGGTGAATAATAACAAGAAAAAGCGTAAACACGAGGAACCCACTTTCACGCGGGTTCCATTGAATCCTCGTTAACGCCGCCACAACCGCCGGTCACACACAGGTTAGGAAACTAGGTACAGGAGATGTTAGTGTGTCCAAACATGCCACCAATAACTGGGTTATAAAAACGTTTCGTTTGGGTACCCACCATAAATTTGACATATAGGGGACTGTTGTAACGTACAGCCGCCAAAGGATTCCCAGGACGGAAAAAATATCTGTTTTTTCACTTCCCTTACTGACCGTTGTTAAAAAAAGGAGTCTTCATAGAATAATCCGTATTATCTATATACCGTATCCCGACACAGAATAATTTTTCATATCCATTCTCAAAAAGAAGCCGCCGACCCTTGCGTAAATTATCTCTCTTTCAACGTCCCTGTACATAAACAGAAATTGAGTGTACATCACAACTCTATTCTGTATTGTGAAAGGCCGGCGCTTTCGCCACTAAAAGGTTTTACACACACTCCATGAGTTTTATGATGCCTAATATTATTTTGTCATATGAATGTGTACCGTGTACAACGTGAATTCAAAAAACGTTTCGTTTTGACATCTTCATACAAATATACTTTTAAAAATGAACCTAAACGACGCCTTGGCTTTAAAATTACTCTATTTTTTAAGAAGATAAATTCAATCATAATAATTTAGCAAATGAAGCGCTTTGTGTAACATTCATATAAGTCCCATGTTTTTAGAAAATTTCTTTTTTGTTAATTTTGAATAAATATGATTTTTCTGTGTAATTTAGAAATCACATGATGCTAGTTTTAAATGAAAATATGTTGATAAATATGCTACTCGTGAAAAACTAAAAAAAAATGCCATTGCCTGGTTGTTGCACCTAATCCTAATAAAATGCACCTAATAAAAATTTATTTTATCGTTTATCTTAAATTAGGAGTGAATCGTAATCAATAAAATACTATCAACTTGCTTAACTTATTAAAGAAGTAATAATTATAAAAGTTAATTTAATTTTTTTGTTTTTGAACAATGTAACCTAGAGAGTAAACTGTTTTTATGTTAAATATATCGTAATGGACATAAAATAAAACCTTATAAAGTGCTTGAATGATATATTATTGTTATTTATGGTAACCTGGAAATTGGATCAACTAATAGAATGATAATAAATTGCAAAGTATAAATAGAATTTTGATTTATTTGAGTTTTATTTATAATAGCCACTAGATTAAAATTTGGTTAACACTGAGAAACTATAATAATGATTAGATTAGTTGCGTGGCTCACGTCAATAATTCCAACACTAAATACTAATTATTTATAATACGCCGAAACGCTCAACATTTTAAAATCAAAATAATTTGTTTTATTACTTGGTATGATTAGCGTAGTTATTTGAATAAGTGAACGGAAACTATTTCTTAAGAATATATTATATTATACATTTCCTGACAAACATATTTCTTCCTAATGATAAAATATTTAGATGTATGTATGTAAATAACAAATATTCCAACGTTTATACAGAATGTTGAAAAAGTAAGGAAACAGGTCAGTTATTACAAACATTGTGAACAATAGAAACACGTCTCCTTACTTACTGAACATCTGAATAAATTACACGCATTTTATACTCAATATTTCCATAGATGAGTTCGCAAGATTCCGCCGAACTTCATAAAAATGTAGTAGTGCATATCTATTATGCAAAACTTTTTATGGTTAAAATAATCATAACTACTATTTATAGTGTTTTAGCCATTTTCAGTAGTCTCAATGTAATATTACGGTGTACATGCTATCCAGTACACTTAGTTTAACACAAATAATTCATACATAGAAAATAAATTATATTCTTAGTCGATAGAATTATTATTATGCAAACGATTTAAATTTGTCAATTTTAAAATTAATCAATGATGATGAGTCGTGTACATACTGATCGAAGGCCGTAGTGCAGTAGTCTGTGTTGGATTGTGTAGAACCATTTGTTATTGTAAAACCGTGCAATGCTCTGTATGCATTTAGTGGTTATCGTATTGCCTAAAATGTGTATTCAGTTCAAATACTGTGTGGTCAGCGGTCACCCGCATGTCAATCAAAGTGAGCTACCTAAAAAATAAAATTGTTGAAGCTATTAAAAAGTCATCAACTACCATTGTGTCAACCGAATTTCTTGCGAAAATAACTTGCACAGCGTGCAATGTTAAAAAAAAAAAAAACACAAGGCAACCGGGTAAAAAGACGAAAAAAACATTATTATAAATAGAAACCGGACATACCATGTTAAAGAGGCCCGTATTGTGTAAAGGTAAATATAATATGCAAAGTCAATTGTCACCCAAGACTATTCATCATTCTGGTATGACATTGAAAAATAACAATTGGCTTTTTTTTCTACAAACCACAACGTTTTTCACGGAAACGGGTGTCCGGTTTATAAAAATTTCGTGACACCGTGTAATAAGCCAGGAATTTTTTTTTTTGCTCTCTGAGTACATTGTGTCGAATGTTATGTGTTTTCCTTGTCAGTTGTATGTTGTCGAAAATTGCACCGCACTATCATAATATAATGACACTCCAGTGGTCTTGTTTCGGCCAGATTGGGAGCCCTGCAGAGCGAATCTCGTGGGATTACCTCTCGCACGTCAACCGTCGAACTTCCTCAGGTGATGGATCGTCCAACCGCTTAGTAGTTCTTCACCGGACAACCCGATCGCCATCCGGTCAGTTGGTGATGTATTAATGGCCAGCCACTGCATCTCCAAAAAACATGCCCCTGACCGTCCAGTACACCACACACATCGAGCTATCGTGTCAATTCCAAGTACATTGCGGTAGAGAGATAAAAGAAATTTTATAAATTGCAGCATTTTTTTAGAATTATTTTAATCTTTTATTTTATTTTCTAAACCTCATTTTTATGGGTTTTTCGTTGCTGCTTTTCAATTTACCGACTTAAACATCGATTGACACCTTTTTTCTATACTTCTGGGAATAGTAAAAAATAGAGTACAAATACAGGCGTAAAATGCTTTCTTAGGTTTTATGAACATCAAAAGAAAAGCCGATTGTACAGGTATTAGTGATAAAACTCGACAGTCCATAGTTACCTGATGTACTTTAAAAAAATATTCTATCTGTACCTGCGGATCAATTTTAATTTTATAGGTAAAATATACGATTTATCACTGTTACTGACTTTCATACGGAGGCGATAAACATGAAATAAACCTGACCGATAACCACATAAGTTTAATTGATAAAAAATGAAATTCTTGTGTGTGAGTGTTGTAGTTAATATTCGTTGCCGTCTAGTGATTTTGTCAATGACAAATATTAATTTGTTTGTAAATTGTGTACTTACAGATTAATCAAATTATTCTCTAATGGTTTAGAACAACTTGTTATTCAATTTCTGAATTCATACAAGTGTTTTTTTTTAAGAAAAACAAACATATGAAACGAAAACTTTTTCGGCTGCTTCAAACGGTTTATAAATATTCTGATGTTAAGCGATGGCAATTTATTCCACAGACATTTTAAAACGCGTGGCCTGTGGTCTTTGTGATCGTGATAAATGGTATTACTGTGGGAAATGTATAAAAATGACAAAATCGTAAAAATGGAAAATGTCGGTCTATAAATCACGGGAAAACGCGACTAAAGACAAAATGAATAAATAAAATTGTAATTTATACCGCAAAATGAAAAAAACATATTACATAGGTCGCTTACAGTTTATAAATGTAGTTGTTTTTGCTGGTCTAGTAAATAAATTACATACAATTTGTGTTTAATCGAAAATAAATTTTACTTCAACTGTCATATGAAAACTAAAACGTCCGTGAAACTAACAAAATACAACAATTTATACATAATTAATTAATTTGTATTTTATAAGTATTATTTTATTTATGTTAAAATGTATACTTTAGTTACTAGAATTATCCCTACCTAATTTTCAATGCTCAGTAATTAATAATTTTATTTTGAATTAACCGACATTTAAATAATTTGAAGTGACCTGCTCGCGCCCTATCATATCGTCTATTAATAGATTATCAAGTCAACAGGAAACGACGTAGGGAAATACGGTAAGTCATCGAACATATTTATATAGATTAAGAAAATTGTACAGTATAGTGGACATAATTAGGTACAATGTTAAACGACTTTATATCGTCAAACGAGACAATAAGTTTCGATAAATGGATGTAACGCTCCCGAATAATTGTATTTAGACGAGTTTTGGGTTTTTTTTTCAATTTTACTTCATAGGATTGTTATAAAATTACACGAGTGGCTCAGCGGTCAACTTAATGACAGGTATTACCTCTCGTTTAAATTATTATTTTTGATAACTAACGTCCAAAGTCATCGTTATCGCTTTTATTTCACATTTCATTATTATTTCTCTGGCGGTAAATTGCAGTTGCTATTAACAATAATAAACTTATCTATATAAATGTAACAAGAAGTATGTAAACTGTGCTTTACTTAAATGCGCATTTTGACAAAAGCATGCAATGTTATTAAACTATATAATCACTTAACATGTAAATACTGAATTGAACATTTTTTCGTAGCAAGCGCATAAGTCTTAGGAATTACACAAACGTTATTATCTTGTTATTTTGGAGTTTATACTTTTAATTTATTGTAATTTCTCAAGGCTACTTTAACTGGAGACAATCATTAATAGAGTTGTATTTTATTTTTTTATATTTTCATTCTGAACACTCAACAAATTATTAAAGACGAGAAAAAAATCACTTAAAATTAAAATTGTATGACTTCTAGATAGTTTTCTACCAGGATAAAGTCTGGTAAATGAATTCGGTAATAGTATGTATATAATATGTTATATGTTATAATAATATGTTTAATAATATGGTAATAATATGTTTAATGAAAAGCCAATATTTTTTAATTTTAATTACCCTACTTACAAAGATAACTTTTATATTTAAGAAATATGTTTTNTATCTATGTTTAATGAAAAGCCAATATTTTTTAATTTTAATTACCCTACTTACAAAGATAACTTTTATATTTAAGAAATATGTTTTGAATTTAGTGTAAAATCGGAGAGATTTTAAGAAAAATAATGAATCTACAAAATTTACCATTTCGTTGCTTTTATCTTACTAACCTATTTGTTTTATTTTCACCAAATAAACTGTAGTAAAACATAAGGAGGACGGGGAAATATTTATATTTGAATGCAACCGAGTTGTTTGTTTGGTAAGCCAATAGATACGTGATAGCTTATTAAGAAATGTGAAGTATTATCAAATAAAACATGTATTTCTATAAATAAAGTTTTAAAAATACGGCAGATTTACTGTCAGTATACCGCCTACACGTCAAGTGCGTCTTTAATACATAAAACACTGAATAATAGTCATTTATATTAATATAACTACTTATTTTACACAAAATAATAGAACTAGAAAGCGTATTTTATTTATAACGCCAAAATCGCGTCTAGTTAGCGGTAAATTTATTTGACTCAAACTCGAATAAATTGAAAAATATAATATTGTCTGTGTTACGTATGCTGCTAATTTAATGATCATTACAGTTTATTAGAAGTTTAAACGGACAAGAAAGTAAATATTTTTGATGGCTGACACTGTTTACGAATAATTACGTCTCGCGTGAACAATAATAAGGAGAATATTCTCAGATATCGTGTGATTTCGACGGAATCCCATGAAATGTGATCCAAAAAAACGTCGGAACACACGACGACGGCGGCCGTTTGCATACGTTCACGCAGTATAATTTTCTACCGTATTTATTATTATTATGTATTATTTCGTTGTTTTCGGTTGTCGTTGAATCGCAGGATCCTTTTTAGTAGCCGCCCGGGGGAAACCGGTCGGCCACCGTGAGGCGTCGACAACGGATGCGGCTGTTAGGGGCGACCGGTACGATAGTGTATCGGGGGGCGGTGGTCGCATGAGAAGCAGGGGCCGTGGAAACAAAACACGGGACAGCGCGACCGAGCCGCCGCTGCTGCCGCCGCGTGTGTTCGTGCGTGTGTTCGTGCGTGGTGGCGCGCCCGGTGGCCAACCAGAAAGCCATCGGGCGGGGCCTGAGCCGGCTCCCGTTCATTTCCCACGGGCGCCCATTGGATCCCCAGCCCCGCCCCGCCCCTGGTGAGACCGAGCACCCGACGCCGACGATCGGGTAGCGCACCCGAAGCGCGCACGCCGATCCAGACTACTACTGCCAACGTATGCATGCCCGTTTGTTGCCGTCACATACACACATGACCGTCATATAGACCGCTTCTGACTTTCGTGTAGCACAGTCCAGTGTGTTCCGCAATAATCACCACTTACCGTCTCAGGCCTACGCATACTACAAGTCTTCTTGAACTTCTCTTAGTTGATGTTGCAGTGTTGTTATTTTATACATTCGCCTATCGAAACAGTAAGTACAAAACAAATATTAATATAAGTGAATATTCGTTTTTTCATTAATTCAGTGTAAGTTTTCTACGTCTGTTAAAAAAATATTTTTTTTGTCTTTATGAATTTAATATTTCCGTTAGCTTCCCGCAAAACTAGTTTTAAATATAACGATCGTTTGATTTTTTTTTTATTATATTTAGGTATATTTAGATAAATGCTTGACGCGCGAATAAAATCTCGATCGTCGTACTGCCAGTATCGAATTGGTGACTATCCGCGTGTCCCGTAGTTAGTTTTTTCATTGAGTTTGTACGGAACGATACCGTTAACGTGTGTTCGAAGACATTAACCCGTTGATTGGTGCGCCAAACGCTGGACGACTACCGGTGTTTAACAAAGGTGCGGGGTCGCGTAACGCGGTAGCCGGTTCTTTGCTTGGAGGGGACGACGAATTAATGGCGGCTACGGCTACTGGTGTTCGTTCATGACTACCGGGCTCCTCCTATATTATTATAACCCTTTACACTCGACGATTGCACGCCAACGGAATTTCACGCACCGCTGCGCTACTCCTGTCCAGAAAAATCCGACCGACGTTTTTTCCTGTGCTCGCATGTCATCACCGGTAACGTACACACTATTATTATTATTACTTTTGTCACGCAGCGAGCCGATGACGGGTCGAGAGACTGACTGATCTGTTTTTTTTACACAGACGGAATATCGTCAACGCCGCCGCAAGTACCTGGTAATTTTTTATGTGGGAGTATATTATTATACATTTATGTGACACGGCGGTATTTTTTTTTGCTCGCCCGACCTTTTTGTCAGTATAACCACCGACGCGTCTCTGCGGGTGCCGTCTGGCGATGATTAATAGTTCTTTTTAAAGAGTATTTTGGCTGTTAGCGCGCGTGTGTACGTTTTATTGTATTTTTGTTCGTCGTTGAAGTTGTCCTTTGATTGCTAGCGCCTTGAAATTTATCGGGACCGCAACAAGTCGGTCATCGCTGTAACCGTACAGCCGTCGTAGGAAGGCGGAGACTGTCGGTTCTCGTTTACCGTCGAACGCGCTCAACCCGAAAGCCTTGACAATATCCTCTTGCTTCACAAGTCTAATTAACGAGTTTGTTCATTTTTTTGCATTTAGACGTTTTCGGAGAGGTCACAACAGTAACCACTTTTAGTCGGAGATATACTTGAAAATCAAACACAAGTGCGCGGCTACTCGTGATACCGACGACCTTCGCCGTGTTCAGCCTTTTCCGTTTCGACAAGCTCAGTTATTCGCGGCCCAACCATGTACGCGGTAATACAGCTCGACTCCGAGAACCACAGACTCCGGCCCAAGAGGGTGAAAATGGAGTTTGTGTGCAAGTACTGCAATCGCACGTTCAACAAACACTATTCGCTGCTCATCCACGAACGCAATCATCTGCCTACCGTGAGCTACCGGTGTGAGATGTGCTACAAGTCGTTCAAAAGGCAAGACAGCTTACAACAACACAGGTTAGTTAGAGTTTGATATGTACCGAGTTGTTATGACCCGCGATATCAGTTTCTGGCACAGTTGTCGTCGATAAAACGTGCGGGAAACGCTTTTAAAAGTTTTCTCTCCGTGCTGTTTTTCTCTTTTCAATTTACTCTCAACAGTAAGTGAATTTTCGCCGAATTATTTTTTGCATGACTCGAGTTTTTTAATAGTTTATAATAATTCGCAATTAGGAGTTAACGGTAAACCGTTATTTGCTGCATACACACATTGTGTTGCGGCTCTTCATTTTCTAATGTCATAACCTGTAGGCGTTTCCCGTGACCGACCAACTGCTAGAAATTTCTGTTTACAATTCGAGTCACAATCGTATCTAATACATCATAGTGCACATACCATAAAGAACTAACCGATATTTGGAGTCGTACATTTTTTAATGTTTCCAAAATCACTAAATTATAATTCTTTATTAACAAATGCATGTTGACAACAAATTGTACCCGGAAAGGCGTTACACGCTTGTGTATCGTTTTTCTTGGCTTACCGATATGAATAACACACTCTAATCGACGAAAATTGACTTCAAACATCGATTGAGTTCTTTGGGCTACTTGCACGTGCGTACTTTTTGTTGTTCCTTTTTTTATTACACTGCTATGTGAGGTGGTTGATGATTCACACTGTACTTGTGTACAGATTATTATACTCTACGTATATATGCAAAGCACTCTCTATTTTTCTTGATGTATCTCGGCTCCTGTTTTTCTTTAGTCTTGTTAAACTCATTCTTCACTTTTCCGTTCTTTGGCGCCTTAGCCGCACCTTACTCCTATTCAATTGTTTTACGAACGCATAACAAAACGAACTTTATATGAAAATCATTCTTATGTCTGTTATTAACCTTGGGTTTTGGATTTTTCGCTATTTTTATATTTTTTTTTATAGATGTGGCCATTCAAGGTGAACTGCGGATTCTTCAAGACAACCCCTCTAAAACCTACCTAATAAAAAAAAAAAAAAAAAAAAAAAAAAAAAAAAACCNAAAAAAAAAAAAAAAACAAAAAACAAAAACCTATCTATTATACTGTAGGCCACATTTCTAACTGATTATGTAAGAACACTTTATACTCTTCTCTGTTTTATTTGTTTCAAATGTTAAAACAATTATTTACATACTTATAAATGTTATTAATATTGATCTTATATTTTTGTTAATAATAATATTAATAATACGGCATGGACGCTTTGTTTACTAATACCGGTATGAGGTCACCAACAAAAGACAAAGACTTGATATCTATTTCTTGTATACTTATATGAATGATCTCTTGCAAACCTCCCGGAAAATTTTTGCCTATGTGTGTATTAGTCATAATATATAATATAAAAAATTGTATTAATATTGTATGTCTTCAATGTTTTATTTCCAATTCTTTTCGGACATTCTGTTTATGTTTTTTTTTCTTATATAGATCGACCCATAGTCCGAATTACAGAGCTGGGTACGCATTGCAGCTTTGAAAAAAAATTGTGATATGCTAAACTATTAGCTAACTGTTGTATTGTATTGTATATGTATATAGAGACTAACTAGGTAGTTTATAAGTAAGTTATATAACTAATAATATTAGATTTTGAGCAGACTGGTCAGTTTTTAAGTTTGTTAGTTCACTAAAAATAATTAGATGAACAAAAAAAAAAAAACTTTTTAAACAATTAAAATGTTATTCGATTAATAATTTATTAACATTATGACATGTTGTATGTTAAGTAATTTAATAGATGTGTCATGTTACAAAAAAAATAAATATTATCCTAATATATAAATCTTGTGTGACACTATTATTGTTTAAAATGTATTAATAATACTTGTACATTAGTTTTGTATAGGGGAATATATTTTTTAAAAAGTATAAAGATTTTATATGTTAAAAAATAAGTTCAAAATATCCCCGAGCGAATTTTTTCTTAGAATGTTCCTTAAAAATTTCTTATTTGAAATTCGCGGTCTCGGCAAATTGCAATTTAGGAATTATAATTTTTAAGTATATGTTAAACACTCTGAGAAAAATGCGTCTAGCCTACAAAAGACATATATTACCATTTAAGGCAAGAAACATGTTATTGTTTTTAAAGCATATTTAATTATATGAATTACTAGTTAATATAATATGTCACATTTTGTAAATATGTAACCAGTTATTGTTAGCCATTATTAGATATTTAAAAATTTTAATTTGTATGTATCATAGTATGTGTGTGTTGATTAAAAAAATATAATTTATTTGTACATACACAATTGTTTGTTTTTTGTTTACTTTCCTGGATGATATTTTTCATAACTGTCTTAAGTAAAATAGATATACTCAATATAAGTGAACAATAATATGCTCACATTTATTATTGCTTAAATAAGTTTTATTTTAAAGCAAATAGAAGATAATATGTGTACAATTTTTAGAGTGTAATTATTACTAAAATAACGGAACAAATAAATTTGGGTAACAATCTAAATATTGTGAATCAGAATGTTTTAATTTACTCTATATGAAAGAATAATTATTATTCTATTTTTAACATCGGTGCCATATTAATGTGGATGAATTTCTTTCCTCATTAAATATTGACAGGTGTGTTTTTTAAAGTATGACACTAATATTTACCTGTATAAAGAGCTCAAGTATGCGATAAATAAATGAAGAAAGTATATTTTTTAAACATCAGAAGTAGTGTTAAAAACCCAATACAATTGGAATCATCATAGTGGACTCCGATATAGATAAATACAGTGGTGTTAGGTGGTTTCGTCTTTGGGGGTGGGTTATACATAAGAAAATTTTTCACCCCTTACTTTAAACGAGAATTTTTATTATTGACATATAATTAATTTTGTCTTGGGGAATATATGACACCCATTCCCTCTCACAATTACGCCAGTGGATTGAAGTCTAATAGTGATAAATATTGCAATTATAAAATGTTCAAAGTGATTACGCAAAAAGGATATTTAAACTTTAGCAGTCAATTAGTCAATAAAAAATTTTATTGTGCGGATAGCGTAATTCAAATACTACCTTTAATATTATTTTGTTATAGTTTACTTCTAGAACTTTAATTTAATATTTATAAAAGTTATTAAACGATACAGGATATATATTTTAAAACATTGTAATAAAAAAAAAACAATTTTCCAATAATATTGAATATTTAAATATTTTTGGTGATATTTTTCTAAATGTCTATAATTAACGACGATTTTTTTTCTTTAATTTTTTATGTTCATTGGAGGGTTCAATTGAATTCAGGTTATTTTGACATTCCTAGTGTTCTTTTAACACTAGACAATTTCTCTTTAAAAAAAATATTGTTTTAATAGAAATCCGGTGGTTAGTATTAAAAGAATCACTCTATATATATCAAAATTGCTCTAGTGATAGTTGAGTAAATTTGTAGACAGATACAAATACTTGATAAAATATCATATATTATCTTTTAAGCTTCACATCAAAGCTAAAAAAGCTACTAAATTTTGGTTAGATTTTAGTAAGAAAATTTTATACGTGGTTCTCTGTAAAAGAACATTGTATTTCTAACATGGACAAAATTATCGGGGATACTTAGATGCCAAAAACTTCCAAGCTCTTAATCAGTATCCCACACCCTAATTCATGAAAATTATATGAAAATAACTTTCACTTTTTATGAAGGATTTTTTATCAGTAGCATAAATGATTTTTTTTACAAAATTTGTAACGTCTTTGTAGTTATTTTGATGGTTAGTGTTTATCTAAGAAATATTATTTGGCGGGGATGGAGTTCCACAGGGTTAGTGAACATTACATCATTTTGGCACTCTCAGTATTTTAGCTTTAGTGGCATTAATGAATTCCCATGAAAAAATTAAGTTTAGATAATTTGGATAAAAACATTGTTTAATATTACTAACAAAATGTGGGGCAGAGTAAAACTAGATTTTTTCGAAACACTAAAAATAAATGCGATGTATCTATAAAAAAATGAAATGTACATTGCCTTCCATAACATTTTAGTGCGATACCTAGTACTTAGTCATACTCGTGAGAACATCCTCGTGTGTACGTTACCATAATATTGAATGTTTCATTAAAACAATGTTTGAACACAATATTATCACCTTTTTCATCTTATACAAGGTCAACTGAAAGTGTTCAATATTTGTTTTTCTCTAGTACCTTAAGTAATTAAGAATATGGATAGACAATACTACTTGATTAGTAATAACAAATAACGAGTTAAACGAAAATAATCTTAATACATTTGAGTTCTTCATGGGAATATTATTTAGAGAGAAATAAAGTGATACTTTTTTTAACTTTAAGGTCCAATATTTTCTTTAAATATAAAATATCATCCTAATCTTGATTATTTGACTTGATAATTATTAGTTAACTTCTAGAAACGAAATGTTTGTTGATATAAGCACAAATTAATTTAACTTGTATTGTTTTAATTATAATATACACTTGTAAATATAGTAATTAATTCAAAAATTAATTTTTTTATCGACTAAACTGTCGAATTAACGACAAATTATACATATAGTTAATGGTAAAAAAATATAATATACTTCTCACGTTCGGATAAGAACTAATTATAAAGGAGATGTAATATAAAATTTCACTTTTTTTACCATAAAAGTATCATTGAGAATCACAAAGATGTTTTTTTTTAAATGTTCGATATATCATTGTATGGAACAATCGAAAATTTGCGAAATGCAAGCCCATCATTTAAAAAAAAATTGGTACAGAAAATGAACAAAATCGAGTGCAAGTATAAAAATTATACTTGATGTTTGTATTGTATTCAAACACATTTCAGGGGTTCGATATAGGCAATTTTAAAAGCCTTATTAATATTTTATTACTACTTTAAGAATAAAACAATAACCGTCGAGTTATTTTCGTGTACTTATGTATAATCACTTGATACTTTACAAATAATAAAAAAAATCAGTTGGTATTTAAAAAAAATATATTTTTTTATAAATTCAATAATTTTTATACATTTAATGTTATAGTTGATATTCTTTTATATTTCTAAAAGCATACCATAAACGTTCTATATATTTTAACATTATCGAGTTAAAATAGGATTGGTTGTTTTAACTATCGGTTTAAGTAGATATTGTCTTATATAAATTACTAGAAAATCTTTTTATTTTTCCTTGCCTTAATCCCAACTACTTGGGGTCGGCCATGTCTATGAAAAAATAATTTTTAATATGAATTTGGTTTTATTTTTCATCTTTAAGAAGATGTCTGATTAAATGCATAATTTTGTTATTGAGGTTACAGATTAGTCAGACATAGAATTGAGAGCCATCAGGCATAAAAAAAGTTTGATAAATATCACTTTGTATCTTAAACTTATGATTGCTAAAAATGTAATTATCGTTTGATAAAAAACTAAATGGGGAGTGGTCCAGTTGCAAAAGGTTGCGTGCCTAATTTTTTATTTTGTATTTTCCTATCTAGTTGTAAGATAATTTGTAAAAAAATAATTTTATTTCGGACATACGTTATTATGTTGACAACGACTTGTGTTTTAATGTTTCGATTTTACGCGGTGTACTTTTCAGCTTTTGGAATGAATTACTGATAAATCCTGTAAACATTGTAACATAATTGCTAATCATCTGTAGTTATCAATTAACATCCTACGAGGGGTATTAAAAATAAAGAAACTGTTGACAAAATGAAGAAATAATAATAAAATGAAAACAGGAGATTGCTGTGTTNCTTAATTGCTAATCATCTGTAGTTATCAATTAACATCCTACAGCCTACGAGGGGTATTAAAAATAAAGAAACTGTTGACAAAATGAAGAAATAATAATAAAATGAAAACAGGAGATTGCTGTGTTTAATGTGTTCGGTAAAGGCGTGACGCTGCACAGTTATACAAAACCCTTTATTAATTTTTTACATTATTCATTAAGCTGTACTAAACCACAACAATGCATTACGTTGTGCTAGGTTTATATCGGAGGAAATAGGCGTTTATTATTGCATTGTTTTGTGAAGACATCGTGCCAGATAATGATACGTCTCGACTGTTGTAAGGTGCGTGGGTGTGACCATCATACGCGATAAACAGTGGAATATTAAATAAGGTAAAAATTAAAAAACCGATTAATGCGAAAATCAAATCCGGTTTATCGTGTTGGTTGGTACCCAACTAGTTTCCGGTACCTACGTACAGCGCGTTTACACCTTCAATAATGATGGATTTTTTATTTGGTCGGTATTCGTTTTCGCTTTATTCACGTGTACTTCCGTCGATAACTATTAACTTGTCAATGATCTCATGCCGTGCCACGTTAAAAAATTGCGTCAGGCACCGTGAGGTATGAATCATGTAACGCGTGTGCGCTGCTCAGACTCATCGAAAAGTTCATTTTAGCAGGCAAAACCTGAAATATTACATTTTTTTTTTTCATTTGAACTGCATATTGCCGTGTGCACGTTATGCCTCTCATAACTGTTAATTCGTTTTTTTCATGTTAAACAGCTGAAATTTTAATTTCATACAATTAAACATTTAGCTTTCACCAAAACGATATTCAGAAAATAAATACAAACAACACGACCATGAGAAGTTATAATTGGACGACATATACATTTAATTTACAACTCAATTATTACTACTCTGAAATTGCAAAAAAATAAATAATTATTTTGATTTGATTTAAGAGTTTATAGGCCGATGTAGTATGATTTGAGGAGTGAAAGAAAATAATTTTAAATCTAAGACATCTAGCTATTTTTTAAAGATCTAACAAGCAGAACGAGTAGTGTCTAGTCTTACTGTTAACCATTCACTTAATCTCTCACTAATCTATTAGAGCTTATCATAGTTGTATGCTTTATAATTGCTATGTAATTATCTGCCTCTGGGCATCAATTAATAGTTATTCAAATTAACCGCTTTTGCCTTCTAAATCATACTTCATCACTTATTTTCTTTTGTGCCGACGAAAGCTAATTTAATGCAGTGATTTTTCATAAAAAAATAAATATTACAAAATAAGGTGCATGGTCTACTAGAGATTTGCGAGTCTCGCATCGAACATAAAATAAGACCTCTTTTATTGTAAAGTAAAGTTTTTATGTAAAGTTGAGTATTTACGAAAAAATATTTACGTTTTAAGTATACAAAATGGAAAAAGGTAATAATTGTTGTTGTGTTTTAAAGGTATAAGAGTAGATGTCTGCTTATTTCAAGTATTGTCTCAGGGTATTTGTTGGTTTTCAAAATTGAAACTGGGGGTTATACGCCGTAAAAAAAAACACTTGTTTAATAATCATTGTGTATATTTTCATTGGGTTAATTGATACGCAACATCTTTGACTAAATATTTTTGCGTTGGTTCGAAATCTAAATACTGGAGTTTTTTTTTATGAAAATATGAATGCTGTAGAAAACATATTCCGTGGGAATATGTTTGGGATTCGGTCAAATGCCGATTGATGATGTTGTAAAGAAAAGTAGTCTCGTGCAACCTTCCAGAGTAATTGTAATATATCATACACAATACAAAACCATAAGTATCGGCTTTGGGCCATTAAGTGGACGACCCGATGAATTATATATTTATTGTAATAGGTAATAGCCCTTGTTCGTATAAAAACGACGACGCAGCACAAGCGGTTTGGCGGCAGTCCGATTGTAATGGCTTTTCAGGAAATACAATCACAAGTGATTGACACTTGTCCGAATCAAACCCATTAATGATCGACACAGTTGGCATTTGTTGTTACGTGTAAAGATAAATACATGGGAGTTGATTAAAGTAGCCGCGAACCATTTGGGGATCATTTAGGTTCATTTGCGTTACTAGTAAATTTGTCGGCAGGGAGAAAAGGATACCGTGAGTTGTAAAAAATAAAATAGTTCTCATGGCTTCTGAAAATGTTTACGGAGCAACGCTTTTTTTATTGTGTTGATTTTTATAACGGATATTCCCTGAAGGTTAATAATTCTATTTTAATGGTTAATATCTACAACAGTTTTTAATTAACGGCGTGTAAATTATACACAAATTATCTTGTATTAAATCACGGCTACTATCTAGTTAGTTTTTAAACACTATTCAGGAGTTAGAAAAAAAACCAACAAAACATTAATTTGCTTTTATTCAATGACAAAGCATTATTGAATATACCTTTTATTGGAGACTTCGTGTTTTAATTTCATTTCTTAAAATTAACTTTACGTTTTATTTACGGTCGATTAAATGCACTTGTTTAGATTTAAATTTAGTTTTAATCAAATATCAATGTTAAAGTGAATTTTTATTTTGAATATAAACATCGCATTAGCTTCAATCGCAAAAGTATAAAACTTTGACGCGGCAACAGTTTCAATATAAAACAGCATAAAACTTTGGTATTTTTACAAATTTCAGCGTAGAGAAACATGATACTTATTGTAGTTGTTGGACATTATAAAGTATCGGAGTAAATGAACCGTGTGTAGATCGCAAGCGAATATAAATGAAATATATTCTCTTCGCTGGGAAACGTTGGAAATAGATCAAAGAAGACGTTTATCAGGATAAACCGGCCATCCAGGACCACATTCTTGGTTGTATGGTTTGCCATTTTTTCTCCACTTCCTCCTCCGTCTCGTCGTGGTGGTGCCCATCAAATGCAATCTCGTGTTCACGCATCGGACCAATTAAAACTATCGACGCGGATTCGATAGTGTAGAACGTCTTTTGAAAGGTACGGTGGTGTCGTCGTGAGCCGCATCGTTGTCGGGATGATTCAGTGGAATAGTAATTATGACTGTTTGTTTTAAATATAAATATACAATAAAAAACTGTATGCGAGATTGCTCGCAGCCACCACCGTAGTGTATTGACTGACACGAGAATTTCAGGGAAATAAAAATATGCGTGGGCCGTTTAAGGTCCGTGAGAACGGTGGTGGCTCGCGCGTATTGCATACACTGTGTATGGGATGGGAAACTCGGACAGAGAATTCGCCCGGAGCGCACAGATCGAGAGGCAGACAAGAAATTGATTATGTCATCATTGCCTGTTTGTGGGCGGAATATCATCGGTTGTGTGTTATATGAATGTCTGTACGTTTTTATTTCGTTTTTTGAAATCGTGTTTATTGTGCCGTACATTACCGGCTTCTTTGTTTTTTTCGTGCAAGTAGTTAAATGGCATCAAACATTGGACTACCCCACCCGGACACCGTTGGAATACAAAAGTTTTATAGTCCTTTGATGACAACGATTCGCAGAGAACAATAAATGAATTTTTTCTACCTTACTTCCGTAAGCAATTTATCGGTAGTTAGACGTGGGAAACGGATTTTTGTATACGAACATTTTTTTCAAATTGATAACTCGTTGAGTTTTCCACACGAACGCGGTAAAACAAGAGGGGGCGACCACCAAATTTACCCGTCGAGCTGTCGGTTAAATGTGTTTTGTTGGCCGATGAAGTGATAAATTCGGCTGATAGCAAGTACGTAACTGGGTGATTAACAAATGAAAATTTACAACACTTGTTCAATGTCATTTAAACCATAAAAGCGGTTTAATTTGACCACATATGGACCATTTAAGATTCCAGTTTTATTGAATGAAACTACCATGCGCACTAAATGATCGAGTGTAGACCACCTCGAATTTTAACACCTACAATTATTTTACGAGCAATAAATTAATAAAAAGCATATTGGCCGTGTGCAATCCCATTAACCATGCACATTTATAAAACGTTTATTTAAAACAGTCATCTCCTCACCTAACAGAAATATTAAGATTGCTCGTTATTTCCTTTTGGCCATGTTACCCATAAAATTTGCGGGTACGTGTTCGTATCAAAGAGTGTGACAAACGTTACCTGTTTTTTTCGGGCATTTAGTAGGACGATAAAAAAAACCTGGCTCCATAATACTTGTGGCTCATGACCTCCTCCGTGCCGGATCGTCATGGCACAACGTATTTGACACTAGGAGCCGTGGAAGGTGACGTCTAAATTATGGCCAGGACGGAGTCATTAAAAGACACCTCGGTGTTTTTTGTCTGTCACAGCGACATTATTATTCCATTTTTTCAACCCCACTTTACGACGTCATAGTCTCGGGTTTTACGATAATTACATTACACGGACAGAGCGACACTCGTATATTGTACATGCTTATAACTCAATGCGAATCGCCAAGTAGACTAGTTCCATGACCGTCACTAAAGCACCGTACGTACTCGCATAATTTTCCCGTCCATTTGGCGTCGTGTTATTTATCTTGGCAGAACACAATTGCCACCTCGAAGAAAGAGCTAACATTATAATACGCCACAGTCATAGTATTGTCTCCAGCAAAATCTATTACTTTTACCGCGTACGATGGCAATGTGCTTTATAACATTCGAATTGCGCGATGAAGAATGTTGCGGGGGGTAATTTATTCGTGCAAGCTCTGAGTGTGATTGTCCAAGACGATCTGTCACTCCGGTGTAATAAAAATTGATCTAAAAAACCATTCGACCGCGTAAATTATACGTTAGTGAAAAGTTTAAAATCAATTAAAAACAATAAATGGTTGCGTTGTAAGTATCTATTGTTTTAACTATTGTGCGATTTTAGTTTATTATTATAAGGCGTCCAGGCAAAAATAATATATTTTTATCGACTAACGTAAAAAGTCGTTTACGGGATAATCGTCGATTTGGATTTACTAGTTTGACTAGTCATTGAATAATTAACCGAATTGTGCGACCGTTTTATTTAAGGCTCATTGTTGCTCAAGTAGTCGACAAAACCGACCGGCTTTCGTTGACTTTGAGTGTTGTTTCGAATCGCTGCTATCGGCTGGCAGATTTCGTTTTGTTGAAAATGTTCTGTTTGAATATGATTTGTAGTTTCGGTGACCTAGAACATTGTAGAACGTTAAGACTGCCAGACATGTTACGGTTAGCTTAGGTTAGTATGTACTTGTTTTTAAACTTAACAATAGGTTGGGTATTCAGGACAGCTGATTTATGAATGTATTTTTTACGAGTTTAACACATATTGTAAAAAGTCTGAGTTTTCAAAAAAAAGTTTATTTATTAAACAGATGGAGAAGTATGAATTTTAGTCCTGAAAGCGCTACGTCGATTTGATTTATAGACTTGTGTGCTTGTGGTATTTTCATTTTATGTCATTATAGGATTCGGTTACTTTGAAACGTAATAAGAGAAGACGACTGAAGGTCATAACCAATATACCATAAAATATACAATCTAACAGAGAAGATATACAATTATACTTCCCCTGTTGTGTTTCAGTAAAAGGTTAAGCATGTGTGTACACGTACGTTCCAGTTGTATTCCGTTTTTTATCGTAAAAAATCAGAAATCGTCGATTGCAATCCGGTTTGAGTTTTTGTTCTAGTAACTCAATGCCGGATTCAATCAATAAACGTATTCTAAGGGCTAATAACACTATCCGTAACAATAAAAAGTAACAATATTAGCTCAGGAATGTCCACTGGAGCTTCGTTATCTTTCTAATATCGTATAGGTTGGCCGTCGACGTTCAGATGGTTATCTTTTTTTACAAGACACCAAAATACACGATGGCCCGGTCTACACGGGCGTTAGTTATGATGCGTACACATATCTGCCTTATTCGTGTTGACGTTGTTGTATTCTACTATTTATTTGACACCGCGTGTCTAGTTAAGGACTCGGCTTTGTCTACTGTGTCGGGTTTATGCTATGGGAAGAAACAACGGCCGGAGAAAAATGTGTTTTTGTCCTCATGGCTCACGTACCTGAGTGACGTGGGCCCAAATAACCGGATTGTTTTTATCCAAAACCCAGCACTTCTCGTAAATCTCGTAAAAAATATCAAACGGTAGGATGTATGCAGCGGTAGCATAATCATGCTGTGTGAAATTATGTGATTAGAGCACTAATTCCGGAACATGTCCAGAGCCATAAACCTACTCGTACGAGGCCGCCGACGAGGAACCACGCACACTTTATTATAACAGTGTATGGTAGCAGCACGATTATTCCACTCGTTATGCGCAGTTGACGGTATTTTGTAGGCGATTGAACATTAATATTTATGCAATCAAAAGAAAAATCCAAACGCGGGCGGCCGAAGGCTAGTTAAAAAACAAATTAACGATCGCATGAAGTTTCCGCATTACCAGAGATGTTCACTGAATTTTCGTCTGCGGTGCGCTCGCAGCGTGTGGACAGACCACCGGACGGATGTACGGAATGTCCACGCGACGGATGTATTCGATCGGCCAACGTGTATTCACTTGTTTATGTACAAGTTGCCGTGTCGGACGATAATAATAGTTGAAATAGGATCCGCGTCGCGTCCCGTGCGCACCCGACCGCGGCCCGTTGTCGTCGTCGTCGTCGTGTTCTCCCGGCCGATTCGCTTGGGCACGTCAAACGTGTTCGAAATTTGTGGTCGGTCCATTTTATCGGGTTCGATCTCTTTGGAACACGGTTACCAATTAATATTAAACAAATAGCAGACCCGTGCACGGAGCCGAGTGGATGGTGCGTGTGTCCATATACGCGCAACCGATAGCCGTCGACTGTAGTCGTTTGTTGTTGTTCGTTGGGAGAAAGAGAGAGAGATGATTATCTGGGACACGGAACGGGGCCCGAAACCCCCGATGGTCACGTCTACGATTACATTTCTCGTGGTATATTTCACCGGATAACCATCTACTCGCTGGATGACTGTACCTGGAGCTGCCAGACGACGTCTCAAACCGAAAACATTGCGTCGGCGGTGATGCGGCGCATACGCCCGGGTTTTCTTTTTACTTGGCGTTCTCGCCGAGCTACTGTCCCGGCAGGTCCCCGTACCTTATTGTCGGACATCCGCCGAGAAGACATCGATTCTGAGCGACCGTCGTGTGGACGTTGTTGGCAGTGCTTTATTTCTACGTTATAAATCACGTGCGATGATGTTACTCGCAATGGATCGTCAGCGCGGAAATAATTGTCAGGTTCGGACCTGGCCGCTTTTGCAGGACGACACTGCAAACCTATCCAAATATCAGTAATGTGTCACGTTCTGATTGGTTTTTTAATCGATTATTCTTCTGTGCCGTTGATGTACGTTTTGATTGCGCCGTGGCATTCTAAATGAAAAAAAAATATGTAATATGCGAAAAGTAAAAAACGCTGTAGGCGTACAGTGAAGTCATGTTATGCAAACAACTGTGTAGAATAAGACGTTACAAGATTTACTGAATAATTATGTGTGTTATTTTATGAACTGTAGAGTTTCAAAAAACCAGTATTTTAAATAAAACGTCACCTTGCACGACGTATCATAGCCCGGGCCAGGAACAATGGAATATTTACTATTATGAGCGAAATAAAACAAACAATCGGTTCGTTTGTACAATAAAAATATTGTAGTGGCACAAAAATGTATTTGTGGCATCCATTTTTGCCCGTCGATTCATACGCGCTGGTGACTGAATGGAACGGAAAAAAAAAAACCAGTAGCAACCGCCAATAGGATTATCCTCATTGTACCGAGAGGCGGTCGTCGTGTGATTAATATACTCTCTTATACATACAAAAGTACTGCGTATGTGTGCGTACAGTGAAAACAGTAGGCNCTTATACATACAAAAGTACTGGGTATGTGTGCGTACAGTGAAAACAGTAGGCGTTTTTGTCGAGTGCAGTTGGTTGGGTTTACAAGTGCAACCGGCGCCGGTACGTTGTACGGAAAAATCTTTTGTTTGTGCTTTTTACCGCTACAAAATATTACGTTTCAACGTAAAATCTGTGTCGTTTTTCCTACGTGACAGGGTAACTGTTTGTGTTGTCATTAGATGTGTGTAAATTCTCACCTTTGAAATTATACACGCGAGTGAACGAATTAAAGAAACTCGCGTTAGAGTAGATTTTTTAATCGTCAACCTTCAATGTACGACGTCAGCGACGGAATGGCCAAGGGGCATACCTTCTCGAGGGGTTTCCCGATGAAAAAACAATGTCGGTATGGTAATCGCGATCGTAAACAAGCAGATACCATCAACCGAATAATTCTTCCGAGTAATAAGTATCGAGTACCAGTAATTAATTTACACATTTACGTTTTATAATTGTAATAAACAAGTGTTAAATAGTATTGAAACGAGCATAATCGTCCCGGGCAAGTTGATGTGTTTCGCTTAACCGTTTGAATACTAGTAGTATTTATATGTCTCAATATTTTGTTAAGTAAAACATATCGAGCGCCTAATTTGCATATACTAACCATAAACATACACACGAGCGTAATATTGGTGGATGTATGTCGTGTATAAAAAATATTTTGACTTTCGTATGGAACTCGAGTGTTTGTTTACGAACGAGATGATGCTTTATTTGACTATAAAACACCGATGGACCTACTTTTTAGTGGATGTTTGCCAACCGTTTCGAGTGTTTTGACCGAGTGAAAAGAGCAATCGTAAAAAAATATAAAAGCCCCCCCCCTGCCCCCGCACCACTCGAACCCGAGTGATACTTGTAGGTAGGAACGTATGGTCAGTGGTTGTTAAGAGTAGATTATCGTTTTATATAATGCGATCTCGACCCGGTCCTTCAAACAATTTCTCCCGTACGTGTGTTCAGTGCACGACAGACTCTCTCGTTCGGTTGCGGCGCGTATGTCATCCGGACGGCAATAAAAGACAACGAAACACATAAATATAACGCAATCATAATGATAATAAAATAAAAAACGCACACGCGGCCGCCGTGCGAGGCAACTGGTTTGGCACGGCGTAATGTATTGCTTGTTGAGAGGATTGAATCATCCGAAACCTCCTCCGGTTCAGGTGGCGGCGATGTTATCGTCACATGGTGGCCACCCACCTCAACAATTTGTATCGGCTGACACCCCGACCGGCCATACATATTTACACACACACACACACGCGCGCCCGGTATTTATTTTTTATACGCTTTATTTCCTTATACCGACTATCAGCAGTGGAAACACGAGGAACGGCGATAATTATTATCACACGGTTTATTGGCCGGATCCCTGAACTCGTCCTGTAATAATTAATTACCCGAAAAAAAGACCAGCTAATGGTCGTGAACACGTTTCCTGCGACGTAACAAATTTAACCACACACATACCTATCGGATTTCCACGATGAACACCGTTTTTCATCGAACGCAATGATAATTACCACAATAATGAAAGACACACACACACACGTTGTGATAGAACCAATACGTATTGTAATAAAAACGTGGCACACCCGATATCGTGTTTGTTGTTGCGATGAATATTTTTTAATAAATCGTAACGGCGGGGTACTCGTGTCAAGAGTCTGGTTAACACGGTTGCAGTGTACGAGCAGGCCCTGGACGGAGAAAGCAACGGCTGCGGATTAGTGTCACGCTTGGAAATTATATTATTATTATAATACACAATTAATGGCCTGTGAAGTGTAAATAAGAAGCGGTCCGGCCCGTTTTCATAATTGTGTTGTTTCGAAACGTCAACCCGACGGCTAATGTGTACGGGCACTGTTTACAATAATATTTATTGTTGAACTGGTACTTTGTGTGTGCCTCGCACTCGTCGTGTTTGATTGATTGATCGTATTTGCTTTCTCAACAGCCTCGCCGTGAAATTCCGCAAAAAATTGCCAGAAACGTGCGAGCAGTTTCTTATACTGTCGCGGAAAATGATTGATTGTGCCCAGAGGCCGTGTGACGCACACCGAAGTGTCGACCGAAAATGTCAAGTGATGAATCCAACTGCGTAGCTCGTGCGCCCGTGAGATAGATGAATGATTGTGTGTGTGTGTCTGGTATTTCATTTATATCAAAGATATGTGTACTGTGAAAAAGTATCTACGAGTATCTCGGCACGACGAACACATGGTTTTCAAATTACAGTAAGCCCACACACATTATAACTTAACGACCCGTCACTTGTCAATAGCACAACTTGTTGTTTTTTCGTAATAACCTTTGGCCTTTTTAAGTACTACGAATAAATGTTTATGATATTTCTAAACATTTTTTAGCGTACAATCGTAGATGCTAATGATTTCCTTAATAAATCCTCCGAAATAAATCATTCCATATAGCGTTATTACTACTACTTCCTCTGGAATTTTATAATCAAATTGCTTTCTAAGCGATAGCAACGAAGCAATGCACTTGGCCATTGAAATACATTTGCGCATAACCAATTCGTTTTTGTCAACTGGTATATAACAATAATTGTTGACAGAGAAATGTTTTTGCTCATTCAACGCGTCGTCACTAAAAAGAAAACGCCGAAGAAACGTACGCTCGATTAAAATTTTAGGTACCTTTCATACAGCTCCAGAACCGACTGGCGTGGGACTACATAAATATCAGCTCGTCTAGTCAACTGTTCACAGTCGAGTTGCGCACGTAAACGTTACCAATACATCGGAACGTCCACAGTAATAAAAAACGGCTGAACGCTACGACGACCCCTGTTGATTTTTAATTTGTACATCAGTATTTGGTTTTTAAATTAACACGCGGTTCGTTTAATTTTGTTTTACACATATGTAAACGTAAATCACACGATGATTTGTACGTGGGGTGGGGTGTTGCGTCGGAGAAACTAAAAATAAAACTCGCCGCAGAACGTCAAATGCGGTGCCGAGTTAGTTTTTAAACCGTGTCGCCGCAGATTTGACTTTTGTTTCAATGGTACTGACTCGGCGAGCGAGAAAGGTCATTTTACAATCGATGAGATGTTGTTACCGTCGACTTTGTGTACAACATTAAAGTAATTAAAGGTCCTCGTAAATTTATCGAAACGGAAAATAACACTAACGACGTACGCGAGGGGAGGTATCTGTGTTGGGGCGAATGGACGTGCGTCGCGGTTAATGACCCGCGGTCTCGTAGACACAACATCAAATTGAAAGTAAAATAGAAACAAAAAAACGACCGGATAAAACGGGTGGACTCGTTAAATGTTTCTGACCGACGTTACTACAAATGAGGTGTAAATGAGTCGACACAATGCTCATACGCGTTGTTTGTTTAGGCATAGGCACAATAATACAACGCGTTTAAATGTAAAATAAACACCGTACACGCCCACGGCGTTTGCAGTCTCCCGCTCGCCATCGATGCGTTTTAACGTATTCGTTTTGAATAGGTACTTGTCGAAGCACGTAAAATGGCTGCGGGCCAGTTTTGGCAATCGATATTTACGACACTGTAATTGAAATCGTTTTGGCTAATCAATTTCCGAATTGATTTTTTCCATTGCAGTTTTGCTGCAGTCGGTGTGCATTCTCTGTTGTGTACGACCAGCGGTTGCGGCGGCGACCTCATTACGAGAAAACGACACGGTGGCGCAGACGACTCTTCTCGGGGGTCATGTCCAATAGTTCACGGAAAAACCCGTTTCCCCACGTAAAACCCGCAGCGTGTGCATTCCCCTCCCGCGCCGAATCTCGTAGATAGCGCGTGTATGATATTTTCGGCACTCGATCGTCTTTGGCCCAATGCTATTTGTCGTTGCGAAATTACATTCATTTCATACGTCGCGCGGTACACGGTTTCGTTGTTGAACGATTTGATTGAAGGTGAAAAAAAGAAAATAATAATAATAATATTTTGCCTGTCGAGTTATTTAGCCACCGATGAGAATATTTGAGGAGGGGCAACGCTTGTGCGCGGACAGCGCTTGAATCGATCTATTTTTCTTATGACTGTTTCTTTTCGACCGCCTGGCAGTACAAATGTATATGTTACATAAAAAGTACTTGACAGTATAATCCTCGAATATAATCCGGTAGTCGAGATGTATCAGAACGGTTTTGTTTTTTTCATCTCTAGTCATTTTGGGTACGATTGTTGTTGTGATAAAAAAAAATAATACTCAGAAGCGCGTATCATGACTGCGGGGGAGAGACGGGCGAAGGCCGTGGGCACCGACAGATTATATTGAAACGTATACGACTGCACTGGCAGCGCCGGTCGGGTTGACAGCCGAGAACGAGTTTTTTAGCTGTACGGCGGCGGCATTTCGTTTGCGAAAACGTCAGTGCACTTACATTGTTGTTAAGGCTAAGCAACGGCCATTTCACATGGCTCGGCCTGAGATGAAGTATTTTGAACGGTATGCAAATGGTCCGGTACGAGTAAGTTTACATAGACATGTGATCTATGAGCAATACTTGTTACCGATCATAATAACGCTCGGCGGAAATAGATAAAATAAAAAAAGCTGTTGTTTTGAGCCAGCGGCAAGCATTAACAGCACGCGTGAATGAATTAAGCAATTAATCGAAATAAATCTTTTTAATACCTGTTTTTTAAAACGACCACGGACTGGAAACGTGTTATTAGTATTATAATAATATTCGAAAGCGTAAATGTAGTTAACGACAAATAAAGTATTTAAATTACATTATGTAAATTAGTGTTAATCTGGTGTAAATCCACATACACCAACTATTGGTACATTTTTAATTGATGTTATCTCTTGTGGTGGTTAGTCTTTCAATTGGAATCCCACTCGCCTTGTTTTTAAATCCGTTTTGAATAATCACATTAGTAATCATGCGACCGTTTACAATATGCAAAGACAATAAAGTTTACTAATTGTAATACTTAAAAGTACAACAGATAACAACTGGTTTAAAATTAAAGAGCATCTCTTCTTTATTTAAATCTCTTGAATTCATTATCTGCTTTATTCAAAGTTTATTACCATTAATTGTAACCCAATAAAAATTAATATGTTAGTACCCTAATATCTCAGAATACATTTACTGGTCAAAGTGAGTAGACGCAATGTTTTTACTAGTCAACATTTTACGAAGAATTATTCAATTTAATAGGACGATTATAAAAAAATCATTCGCAAGAACCTTCTTTTTTTTTTATGAGGTATATTAAAAATGAATAATAAACTGTGTCGGTTTTTTACGCATTTAGCTCTATTTTGTACATTATTCTGTGACATAGTATACTACACAACATAATCATAAAAAATCATTGTTATTACTACTTAAAATTTTATATGCGTCTTGTAAAATGATATGAAATAGTTATAAAATCATTAAAAAATATCAAGACAGGGACACGCTGATTTGAATCTGTTTATAAAGATTTTGGCAGTATACCAAAATCATTAATGAAGGAGATCTGAATTTTTTACGGCTTTTAGTTACGTTCAAAGACAATTTTCTCTTGTTTATTTAGTTTTTAGAGTGTATTGAAGAGCAATGATTCAAACATTGATGTCAGTATAATTCAATTGAACGTTTTGCCATAAATTTTCTTTATATATATTTACACAACGAAAATTGATCACTTGTGGCTAATATGATTTAAAATTACACAGAGTTGTTAAAAAAAATATTAACTTGTTTAAAAAATTATTTGCTCGAAAGTGTCGCGCAACTTACGGGTACACAGATTTATCTTGAGGGTAACATTGAAATTCATTTATTTAAGAAAAATTGATTTTTCCATAGGTACTCATTTCGACAATCGAGTATTACTTTCGTTTGTCTTTTAACCCGATCTTTATCTTTATTATTGTTTTTCTGCGCACAAATTTCTCGAAACGTTCTCACGGAATGTCCGTTGGCAGTCTTAGTTTAGACCTACGTCGGGTCACATCCGATATCAGTAGTCGAAACGAGCCAATTTTAGTCCGTTGTCGTTTCGAAATTCGAAAAATGCAGACGCAGTCGTTGGAATTGCAGTCGCTAGCAGCGGTCGACTTCTCCAGGCGAGAGGACACAACAAAAAGTAAATAAATAAAACCCAAAGGTTATCGGACATATATTATATAAGTAAACGTGAGGGCAGACCGAGCAATATCAGTTTACAGAACGCGTGAATTATATCCATTATAATTACGAGCCACAAATCAGCGTTAGTGCGTCTTTAAGGAGGTACAAACGGTTTTCACAAGGACCCGCCACATGATTAATTGACCGTTTGAACGGATAACGTCAACAGTTTTACCTTTTTTAATTTTTTCAGTAAACTATGTGTTTTAATTCAGCGCTGACTCTGTGAAATTATCGCATTATTTTTATCATAGTTTTCGAATTCCAAAATACTTCAAGGGAATGAAATATTATATTCGTACCTATAAACATTTGAACAACAGCAATTGACTTTGAATAATCATCGGGAGAGTATTGAGATTATTTTAAGATGAGTACTGAAATATTTGTGAATATTTATGTTATTTAAAACATTTACTTTAGAATATTTATTCGAATAATAGAATTTAATTTCAGCAGTAGCAACTCCTGAATAACTTTGATAATATGTTATCAACACGTATTATTAGTGGATACTATTATTAAAAAAAAAATACAATTCTTTCATATAAAAGTAAGGATATTTTTTTTTTTATAGGAATTAGTAAAGAAATAACCAGAAGTTCAATTCGTCTAAGGAACTTTAAATGACTAACTTTAAAACTTTCTTTTTTCGAATTTATAAATTTATTGTAAACACTAGAGATGATAACAGAATTTTACGTTGCTTTAGAAATGCAATAAGTGGAAATAATTTATTAATCCATTAACTTATTTGAAATATGGTTTCCGTTGTATATACTTTTTCTTTAAGTAAAGTTTTGAAAACGATAAAAAATAAATAGTTTCACTATTATACACCAGCTGAAACGCTAATCAATGAATAACCTTAAATAAATATAACACTATAAAACAATAAATAGTAACATATTACTATGGAAATGTTAACGACTTTAATGAGATATATTGTCTTGAAAATATAAAAAATATAAGACATGTATTTTCTATTTATGTAAAATTTATGTACAAACTTAGAATATATCTTACTACTATAGCGAAATAAATAAATATTTAAAAATTGGGTAATATTTTTTCCATTTTATAACTATCAAGATAGACAAATGGCGAATAGCAATAATTTTTAATTTACCACATATTTCTGAAAACTGGTTTTATAAATATAGACATAATATCAAAGCATGAATTTAATTCTGTTTTTATGTATAGCACATATATTATTACATAAAATTGTGTTTAAATCAAGTTTTACATATAAAAATAATTTAATACAAAGATAATTTTTTTTTAATTAAAATAAATTATGTGAACATTACCGACATATTGCAAAAATAATTTTTAACACCCATATTAGTTTAATGGTCGAATTCGCTTTAAATGGTAAAATTTAACTATAGATGAAAAACAAAATCTACATGAATAATTCCTTTATGTACGTGTGCATTTTGTTCAAATGTACTAAAAATTAGTGAAATTGTAGCAGAATAATATTTTTATTACATTAATTATTTTTTACCGAAATTCGTTAAAATTCTGTTAGATTTTCTTAGTATTGTTGAAATTTATAAATTGCATCAATTACTAATCTTGTAGGAATATTAATAATTATTCTTACACTTAAATGAGCCAGAAATGTGTTGGGCGGTTGACCAAAAAGTACAGTTGATAATTAGTGTAACAGAGATGAGAATGCTTAGATAGATGGATGAGTGGAGTGACTAGAGAATATAGGATAAGGAACGAACTTATAAGAGGTATAGGTGTAGCGTCATTCGTGGAGTGAAGAATCGAAAGCAGTATGAACAGTTATAGTAATGAATGTTGAAGGAAGAAGAGGTAGAGGAAGACCAAAAAAGAGATGAATGGATGTCATTGAATGCGAATGAGGGCGGGTGATGTGAGCGTAGATGATGTGGGAGATCGTGTCATGTGGAAGTTTAGGATAAGAGTGGCCGACCCCAAGTAGTCGGGATTAAGTTGAGGAAACAGAAGAAGATTCTTACACTTAAATAAAATTATAAATAATATACTTCAACAGTAAAATACAATAATACTTAAGTTATTCAGTAAGTAAGACACAATTGAATAATTTAGAAATTAAAATAAACGATAAAACCAATAGTTGTAAAAAAATATTTTTGAATAAAGATCAATAGTAAACATTAAGCGAAAATTTTGGTATCGAACTATTGTATAGACTATTAATTAAAAAAGACCATTATATGTGTTAGAAACATTTTATTTTGTTTTTACATTTTTAAGGTGATTTTAGAAATCACAAACCGTTTTAACAGACGAATAATTTATTGAAATCTAATAATCTATGAAACTTGTTTGTAAACTATAGTAGCAGTAAACATAAATCTTTTTCTTATTATAAAGATGTTTACTAGTGGGCTTCCGAACAATGGATGGAAAACGTATAATAACTCATAGCCACTGAGATAGAAGTAGTGTTACTTTTAAAACATTATCAGTAGCGGACACTCGTAAATATAACATGATCGAGCCTTTTTTTTAATGTTTTAAATACATTGAAGTTTGAACATTTTGTCGAGGGTTAATATTTTTTACAATGCGTCAGTTGTTGTTCGGAGGATATACAAGAATATCAATAATATAATTTTCAAATGTATACAAAAAGATAAGACTCGTCTCTTGTGTAGGTTGCAGCCAAAGTAAATGCAAGAAACTTGTTCGTATTACACTGACTGTGCTGCAACCCTTATCGCTTTTATCTCCGGCACTCTTTAGGTTACACCGTTACACTAATGCTGTGAATTCGTGGTACGTGTTGGACAGATTTTAATTGAGGGCCAACGTCAAAACCCCAACACCAGCAAATCATTTTCCTCGTCTTCGATTGATATTGCGAGGCGGCATTTTAATTTTACGATCTCATTTTACAATCGCTGACGAAGTCGTAAAAGATGTCACAATAATGAGGGTGCCCAATGGCCATCGAACGGGATTTACGATCTAGTCACTTGTAAACCGGTGTAACAATAACAACGTTATTCAATGAAATCCAATAGACCTAAGGAGGTGTTATTGGGAGACCGAAAGCGTGCAATCCACTAGGTTAAAGGTCCGTATTATAAGACTGTGTGAGAGACTACCTCGCGGTTTATGATGTTATAAGTCTGTTGGTCAGGTCGGGTTTGCATTTCATGATACAATAAAATACTATAACGCTGTTTTATAAACACCGTTTCATATTGTCGTTGGTGGCATTTATTGAAACATGCAACCGGTATACTCTGTTATGACTCGATACAAAAAAAAGTTTACTCTTCAACAGGTCACGAAAGATAAGTGGCATTGTAATTCAAAGTTTAATTTATATACAAAATATCTGAGTAATTTACACTAGTATAGCATCAAATATTATATTTTTACAAGTAAATTATTGTACTAAAACATGGTCTGTTTATGACCGACATTTTTTTTTACAAATAAGTATGTTTAATTAATACTTATCATCGAAAAAACGTAGAACGTTCGGAGACATTATAAATTTATATCGAGTTTTGCCCATCAAAGTTATGGGCGAATGTTATTGAAGCTTATTATTTTTTTTTGAAAATGTAGAATACTCAATTCAACAATGAATGTTTTGCGGACGTGTTGTTGTTTAAATATATTGAACACGTATTAATACATTTTGATTATTGATGATTCCAAATGATAAAGCAGTACCACTTGTTAAATTGTTTTGTGTCCCATGCGAGTTTTCTCGTAATTGTTTTTATAATTGGGACGTGTACGATACAAATTAATTTTATAATTGGGTAACAAAACGGTCGGCGTTTTATAAACGAAAACACACAGATGGATTATAAAGTCGGACAGCATTAAAGTACATACATACTGAGGAATGATGTTCCGAGTTACTCTTTGTGCGGGCTGCCTGTTAGCGCATATCCAGACAACGGGATCGTATTTCTCTCGTTTATCAAAAATTTTATTAAATAATTGTGAATGACTTGTTTAAGTCGTCGTTATGGTACTTTTAGTCTTGTAGTACATTGTAATAATCCCTGAGATTGATTAAACATAAGATAAACAAAATAAATTAGTGTGCTTTTTTACTTTCATTATTGAATCAATTTATACAAAAAAGGAACTCATCAATTCTATGAGGGAACAAATCGGTTTCAAAAGTTACACAGTCAGAAGACTGTTTTCGAGTATTTACGGCGTCATTATATAGCGCAGGTGCGAGTAAAAAGGCCTAGCTAGACCTTATAAGAAGCCTAGTACAATTAATAGGTCTCATTACTCACAATTATCCTAAATTTCCAACATAATATCGATACATTTTATCTAAGTCGGTTATTAAGTCATATTAACTTTTAGCATAAAAAAAAATAAATTATTTAACATCATTTCTTATAAAAAAATTTGAATTTTTTCATGTACTACAACGTGATGTAATGATCAAGTGAGGATACACTTATAATATTCTTTTAAAAGCATCCAGTTGATGGCTTTGTCACAAGGTTACCCCTCCAAATAGCTATACTAAAAACAATGAACCGATTATCATATCAGCGACGCAACAAGAAATTTTTTTTGCTCTTAAAATTAGTATTTATTTTGAAGATATGTGTAAAACAATAAAAAGTTTTATTATTTTCTTGAAGTGCACCTATAGCACTTGAATAGTTTTATAATGATTTGAGAAAATACGCGACAATGATAGACAGTCCGTCTGACTACGTTACTTCTATAATGATGTTTAAATAAAAATATTAAATGATTATTAGTTAGTACTTTAATAATAACTTAAATTTAAACAAAGTATGAAATAGCATCAATGTACAATACACGCGACAAGCATCCGGACATAAGTTAAGAGGCCAAGGAGATATCGTTGATTTCATCAACATCGTAATCTAGTATTTATATGATTAATAAGAGTTCCCTTCCCTATGAATAATAATAAAATAAATATATATAAGACTGCGTGATAATACGTAGTTATAATAATTAATGAAATAGTAAAATTAAGTAACAATAATACATTGCAAGTAGGCCAATTACAGACTTGGAATAGAGAACGGGAGAGAAGAGATAGACTTGGAATAAAGGATTAGAGAATGGAAGATCATAAAACACTCTCCAATCGAAATTTTCAAAATTCCCTCCAAACATTTTCTGAAAATACGTCACGAAAAACATTAAAATAGTTTCTAAAAATTAGAGTAAAATGTGTTCAAACAACAGTTTAACAAGTAAACATGTTGGTTTCAATATTATAAATAATATTGAAACCAACATTTTTATGGTAAAAATATTTACACACTCTTTAAATGACGATATTTAGTAATTTCTTGATCCCAAAGTTATGCATTTATTCCAAAAAAAAGATGCAGTTTTACATTATAGAGATAGTTCTTCTAGTTGAAACGCTTTAATTACGAATGAAACGTAATTAACTGAGATTTGTAATATTCGTTAACGCACTCATTGTCGCCAATAACAAATTCCTTGGCTTGTTTGTTTTAAGAAAATTAAAGTCGAGATGAGTTTCTGGAAACTGAGCAGCAGCTTAACAAACGTCACTCAAAGACCACATCCCACATTCCGCGTCCATCTCAATATAAATCCTACGTTGTTTAAGTTTCCGACTGCGTGAACTACACGTCCCCCATGGAGCGGTTCGGGTGGTGGCACGCGGTAAGTTTCGCTGGGACTAATGGTGTTTACGCGTCGCCGGGACATGATAATTAATAGAAGTTCGTCCAGCACCTCAACTGACACTTGATAAAGTAGCGATTATCGCTGGTGTTGTTACTAAAAAATAAAAGAATAAATACCTCGGCAAGTTTAACGACAACGGCGAAAGACAGCAGGTAGCTGACCAGATCACCCGCTGACTTATTCACCGAAACGATAAATACAAACATTCCACTACAAGTTTCAGTTGCTTGCTGATGTCGCTTCCGCTGGTACTGCCATCGTCGCTGTTCTCGGCCGTGTCTCTTTTTCTAATTACCTCATCACTTACTGGATTATTTAAATTTACTTTGGTGATTTATTTGTCGGCCAACCGTTGATAGTCCATTACTTTTATGTCGCTTTTGTGCGTACTATTTATTTACACGTAAACTACTGTCGACTGAATTATTGAATAAAAAACGGCGACGTTAGACAATTATTAATGTTTGGGAGTTTATCATATTAACTTTAGTTGTAAAACCAAGGACACGGGCTTCGTATTCTATATAGTACACATACAATTATTGTTTTTTTATGAGCGTGTGCCGATGTTCTAGCTAAAATTCAAATTAACCGGTAAGGCTTGTCGGACATGTCGACAGATCTCAGATTTGACCGTCAGTTGAAATGTGTACATTTGCCTCTGATCTAAAAACATTTGATGAAAACGGCGAGAAACGTAGAAAAGTAATAAAAATACCAATACTGGATAGAAAATTGTTCAAGAGCTTTAATCGGAAACGATACAATCGACCGCTCCAAAGAGAAAGCCCTGTCCTCAAAATAAAAATAAAATTTCAAACAAACTCGTTGAGTACATGAATATAAAAACGTCGCCGATCCATAATTGACTATTGTAATTGTCACGTGCTCTTTTTTAACGGTAAGCTTTAATATTGGTTACAAATAACAAAGGCGACTTGTTCGCTTGATGCCGTGTCTGAATAAATATATTTTTCAACGTCACAAAAAACTTGCGAACGCAAATCTCAGTATTTTACGTGGTTTGTGCGCAAGTTATACTTCGGATATTCATACTGGGCACATCCACAGGCGCGTTGGGATTAGTTATGGATGCTGTCGCCACCTGGCGTTTGTGCGTTCTCGATTCTTCCGATTCTTTGTTTTTATGCGTTCTCGAAAACAACAGCGTGGGCCCAGGGTGCGGTGTCACGTACCCGGGTACCTATGTGCAAGCGCCGTGTGGAGTCTTGGATAATGCACCGTGTTTGTGTGTTTTTTAAACTTATTAAATTGTAATGTATTTTACAACACGGCCATGTCGTCAACATGACTACGTCTAGTCTCTAAGTGATTTAAACTATACGGTCCGCATTTACATACACGCACAATATACATGCGTGAATGTAGAAAATACCGCACACGAGTCCATTTATCGTATCGGGCGGACGGTAAAAAACGACGCAATTACTTTTTGTCGGGAGAATCGTACTAAATGCCGCGCAGACCGGAGAGGTGACATTTTCATTTTCTAAACACAACGGTGTGCTCGTCGACACGTGGAACATGCTAATAACTGTGTAATTTATGCGATCGCCATTGCATAACATGGCCGTCCACAAAACATCATCACTCTATTACTACTAACGTCTTTCAATAATAACAGTCTGAACACATTCGTATGAATAATCGACGAAGCTCAAGTACAAACGCAGCTGATATTCTTTCACCGGTCGATCAATCACTCGGCGGTACATATGTTATATATATATGATTTATATTTCTTTTCAATTATTATATATTAATATTTTATCTCTTTCGGATGTTCCAACTGTTGTTGTAGNTATCACCGGTCGATCAATCACTCGGCGGTACATATGTTATATATATATATGATTTATATTTCTTTTCAATTATTATATATTAATATTTTATCTCTTTCGGATGTTCCAACTGTTGTTGTAGTAATTTATAACGCGATGACGACAATATGAATGTTTGAGGTTTTTCGACCAATAAAACGTAATAAACAGCATGTCCATACACATGCCGCTAAATTGCGGTTTTTGGTTCGTTTCAACGGGTCTATCGAATCTGCAATTGATGTATAAACCACAAATACTATGCTCATACACGAGAAATAATTAATTATACTTGACTATTTTCCGTTCACTAACACGAGCAATATTTTTTAAGCGAGAACGTTAAATATAAGTATGTTATTATTTCTATTGTTATTGCGCGTGTGCTATACGCGGAAATAGAAATAAATTTGTTTAACAAATGATTTGTTGTTGAATTTTATACAGTATTTTTGAACGGTTCGTTTAGTTTAATTCTAAAAAAAAAAATAGTATTTTTAATTTTGATCAGGGACCAAAGAGCTGCAATTTATTTTCCTCGGGAAGATTAAAAATTTGATTTAACTGAAATTGATCGAAAATGGATAAATAATATTTGTTGAGGTTTCGTGAAGTTTTCTTCGTACGACATTAATTTTTGGTATTTTCAAACGAGTTTAGGCGAGCTCATTAAGCAGTAGAAGGCAAAAGCTATAAAAATGTAAGTACGGTAAATTTGCAGAACCAGAAGCTGTATCTACCTAATTCATCTCATCTGTAATTAAAATAAAACAATATACACGCACATGATCATAATGGTTATTCAGTTGGAATGTGGGCAAGTGGTCAGAAACAAATATTTTGGCGCGCGAGGTCACGATCACAATTTCCGGGTAGCAATGAAATGTTTTTACTTGAGTCTCAACAAACGTTATCTTTAATTGTCATCACAAGACTATCATCATATTTTGTGGTCGTTAAGACGTACGGATAATTTTTATGTACTTGTATATACCCGTAAGGTATATATTATTGTTTAACTGCAGTGTTTTTTACTACTCGAGTTAAATAATACTTCTTCGTATTTTAAATTGATATTAACGGGCTAATGGTTTATTTGTGAAGCCTCAATAAAAATGAACTTTCTTAAAATTTACATAATAAAACAAACAAAACATCAAATAACTACTTCTGACATTACTATAGAAGATCTTATTCTAAACTATTAAAATTCTCAGTTAATGAGTGCAACAAAACTCGATTTCGTCATTTTATGAACGGTTAAATTTTATTTAAAAAATTTACTTTTTTTACATGTACATCCTTTAAAATCGCCGTATAAATATCAAACTCATTGTTTGGTTACGAGTTTTGTTATGCTTAGAATAGACATCGTTATGAAACTCATATTGGTCTTACCTTCTTGTTGCGGATACATTTATCAGTATTTCAACGTGTATCACACGTTGTTCCATTCATGGTTATGTGTAACGTTTTTTATAATTTAACGTTTCACATTAAGCTCCCTATTAAATCCACTCGGTTGCCGTGTATCTCTTTTAGAAATGTCCGGAAACTGTGGTTTCTGGCTCATTCTTTATCGTCGTCTCTCCGAAAGTCTCCACTGTCTGCTCGGTGTAAGCTAACACGAGCCCAGAGGTGCGTTTGAGTGATTAACTCATTGTCGACATCATTCAAGTCCAAACAATTCTAGACGTGTTAGGATAAACAATGAACACCTATTATACTAAAAAAAACCACATACCCACTTCACGCAGGGAAACCATTAAAGAGAGGTGAGATTCCGGGTTAATTAAAGGAGGAGAACTATTTTCGTTCGTTCGGCGTCTTTTTCGTCGCCTCGGCCATTCTTAAATCAGTTTATGAATGAAACCCAATGACGTCAGATGAAATATATTGTGTAGGTGGTGGTGTGTCGGTGTTCACCTTTGACCCCGGACATCAATAAGACATTCCCGCGCCCGCGTGATTTCATTCGCGTTCAAACACGAGGATCGTAGAGTTGGGCGAGGACACTCAGAACAGCTGCTGAAAGTATACAAATCGTCCTTTGTTTTCGCTCGCTTCCCACGCTATTCTAGAAGTAGAAGTAATAAGCAGAGTAGAGATTCGAAGTCGAAAGTGCGTTGTAGTGTTTGCGATACAATAATTGTGGGTTTTCATTTTTGAATCCAAAAGGTAATAGTAATCGTTACAAGTCACATAGAGTATACAAAATCGAGTTGAGATGCTCGTAATACTATTTTTACTATCGAGAATAAATGTGTTTAAGCTTTAAAAAATGAAAAAGTTTTTTTTTTTTTTCAATTTTCAAACAAAAACTCTAGATGAATTTAGTTATGTGTAACATTTGATCTCCGACTTATATACCTACGTTCCTGCAAAAGTAGTAATAGGTCATAAAAATGTCTTTCAGTTTTTATCTATTAACTCGACTGAAAACGATTTTTATTCATTATGCCTTAAATTATAGTTAGTTTTATTGGCTGTCATGGTAATTTATGTTTTACTGATGTTCAACTAACTATTACGGCATAAACTGTCTGTCTTCATGCATTAACTACTATATTGCGATTATACTTTTATGCTTACTGTTGGTTACTGTTTAAGTTTTTTTTTTTTAATTTTATTAGATGTAGAAAATCTAAAAATACTTCACCGTGTTTATTGTTTAAAGCTTCTTTTAAAATCCATTAGTCATACACACGGAGCTATTGAATTTTTTTAATAACTAACCGTTTGAAACGGTCGAAACTTCACCCTAGGGAGGATATTGAAGTAGTTATCACCTCTAAAAAAATTGTAGACTTTAAAATAAATATATCTGAATTCTGGAGGACGATTGCTCTTACTGGCCAACCTCGAATACGCTACTAGTTTGAAAAAAATCCAAGTATTGTGGTGTTTAAGAATACTAAAATATTTAAAATTAATGTTTTTTTTATATAATTTTAACTTTAAATAAATGAATTAGTCGATATGTCAATTATTAATCCCAGTAATACGAATTTGTTTAGATCAATACTTATTTTCCTTATTATTTAATAAAACAGTTTCAAAATAATTACCTTGAAACCGCTCACATTTTCTACATCATGAAGTACAAAAGGGAGTTATAACTCGTTTCAAGGGACTAAAGTATGACAGTATCCAATCAATTATTTACTTGTAAACCCTTTCTCTAGTGTCCTACTACTTTTTACGCCACACATGCCACAGTTTAGGGCAACAACGCGTGATATATACATGTATGATTGGTGGTGATTTATACCCACCAGGTTGTCTGCACCATGACGCGGACGTGTCACCGGCTAATGCGGCCAGTTTCCATTGAGTCGGGACCACATAAAACCAGACCTCCCATGGATCTCGCATATTGTGTACCTCTTCCGTTACTGTTGTTATTTTTTTTATTCAAGTTTTTTACACACATTGTACACAAACATGCTTATATTCAATAATGCGTATAGAAAACTTTTTAAGTATTATTCATATGTACCGTGCAAGTACACGTATCATAATACGTACATGCATACTAACTATTGTCAGGCCAATCCATTCATCCTTCTGTTTATATTTATTAATATTTAAAAATAAATCCCCCGAACCCGCTAATCGTATTAAATTTATATAAATCAGACTGTTTAAGTTTATTCTTTGCTTTAAAAGGTTTTTAATTGTTTTTCTATTAAAATAAATACACTCGACAAACGGTTATATTATATTTGTTATATAATTACATCATTTGTTTTGCATCGGCTCGTTTTCGTTATAAATAAACTTGGTATCCTTAAAATCTTTGAAAAATTAAAACTCTTAAAGATCTGAAAATACCAACTCGTTGACTCATTTGCTCTGAAAAAAGACTATGTAAAAAGGTTATTTACCAAAAAAAAAATCAAATCAAAGTTTATTTAATTAAAATAGACGTGTAACTGTTTTGAATCGATTTAGAAATATTAAACCGATCGATTGTTATGATACAGGTATACCATTTGACAAGTTATGCACAAAAACGGAGCTTGTGTCTAGAGTTCTCATAATCTCACAATTGTAATGGTCGATTGTTTAACACCGACGGTATTTTAATTTAACCACCAGTCGGTCGTCGTTCTACGGCAAAGAGAAATAACTCATCATCTATCTACGTACACTAAATTTATGTACATAGGTGCAATGTGTGAGGTAAGTATAGATACTGCCAAGTCACTTTAAAATAAAACAAAAGCCAACGCTTTTAGTTTTTACGCAAATACCGCAGTTGTATGTAGTTGCATCCAAGCAAAGATAAACTATGTGCAATATGGTGTCCGCATAACCTTGACTCACTCGTGGGAACATTCAGTACACAGTATTTTATCTGTATGCTGATCGTTTAAAAAATGTTTGATTTGAAAATAAATATTTAACCAGATACTTATATTCTCCAGCAATACTAATTTAAGAATATTAATATGTGTGTTAGTGTTGACAATGGTAACATTGTTCTAAAATACGTATCTGCGATTTTTTAGTAATTTGTGTAGCTATTGAGTTAAATATTTTTTTATATTATTTGTTTTCAATCAAAATTTTAAACATGTATTTCATTTTATATAATATTAGTCACAAGTAATCAATTTTTGTTATATTTTAATTATAAATTTAAATTCTTTGGTTTTAAAAGTTATTGCAATGAAATAAGTGTTAATTATTAATTTTATTTATGAAATCTAGAACACAAATACATATAATGTCAGTATTTTCAATTGACTTAAATGGTAGACGAACATTTTTCACAGTGTTATGTAAATTAGCAATTAAAAATAATGACCTAAAATCTAAAGTTTTTTGAATCGCAACACATTTTCTTTGAAATTGATATTGATAGCTTATAAATTGGTTTTTGTTTGAAAGTCAAACATTTTGGCAACGGCCCTATAAGTACATCTTATCTTTGGCACTTAAATAATCATAATTACATAAATTGCAATCTAGATATGATTTAAAATAAGAATCTTTTAAGTATGAATATCCGCAATATAAATTTTATCTTGTTGCCCCTGAAATTTCTACTGTAGGCATCCTCGTAATCATTAACAAATTACAATTGTGTATTTTGATAACTACGTAAGTTTAAAATCACGATTAAAAAAATGTCAACTACCCTAGTGGATTTTCTAGACAACATGTAATACTTAAAGCTATTTTCATATAAAAAGGTTTTTATTTATTATTATTATTATTATGGGCTATGCTATGTAGAATACCAAAAATGTACTTAATTATTACTTTTATAATGGTCAAAAGATTTTTTTAATGGCTTCCAGCTGTGATAATACACAGATCCCTTCTCTTCTAAGTTCTCGACCTTAAATATCGTATACTATCAACAAAGGGAGTCAACAAATTGTGTTTTGTATTCAATCAGTTTCCCCTTCTATTGTTGCAACAAAGTGGTATGTTACTGATACTAACACAAAGAAGCAATTTTCTACATGGCCATAGGATTATATTATTAAGTGTTATTTCAATGGTTGTTAATAAACCTACTGACTATTTGAGTATGCAATTAAAATTTATAAAATAGTCTAATTTAAAAAAATTATTATAATATCTTTAACCTTAAAATAAATATTTAGTATAGTACATTTAAAAATATGTATTTAGCTACGATGCTAAGCTGAAGAAAAGGTATTAATTTTAATATAATGTGTTTTTTTTTTCATGTCTGTCACCATTTTTTCTCAGCTCTCACCGAACCAACCAATTTCTTTCAACGACACGTCAAAAGATAACAAATCGTACCTAGTTAATGAAATTGCTCTTGAAAGTAGAAAATATTTCTCTCATTCTCTTGAAATAAGGCAAATAACCTCAAAAACATTTTTAAAATCAGTAAATTTTTACTTTTTTTAATCTCTTTATTTTTAAAATTACTATAACTTTTTTAAAAATGAACGGAACAATATATATTTTTTAAATTTTATATGTCCGGTATTTTATTTTCATGAGATATAATTTTTTTGAAAACTTTTGCACGAAAATTTCACTTTTTTAATTTAATTTTTAAAAATGTTTAGGAAATTCTTGGAGCTTTAATTATATGTTAAATACTATAAGTTAAAGAAAAAAAAAAAATTATAATATATAATCGTACTTTCAGGATAATAGTATTTTGCACTGGAAAAATTACTATAATACTGAGAAAAATATATTTGGTTTTTTCAGTTACAAACGTTTCTTAGTATATTAGTTTTTAATTACTTCTTAAAATCATCTCTTATAGCTTATAAGGGTGTAAACTTTATTTTTTGAAATGAAGCCATATATTTTTAAATAGCTTATAAAACAGTAAATAATCTAATTAAGAAATTTAGAAATTTTTTTTTAATGCCGTCTTAAATATAAATTCATCAGTTTTATGAAAAATTTCCTTTAAAAATTAAATGAAAGATCATCTCCCCCTTCTAATACTTGCCATTAAAATCATTATAACTCTGAGTCATTTAAACATTTTACACATTTTATAATAAATATAACTCAATATAAAACAATACTATAACTACTTTAGGAGTAGGGTAGGGACTGGCCCTCCTCCAAGTTTACAATTTAGCTCCTCAGAAATTTAGCAAAATTATAAAAAAATTGTTTTTAGAGAGGAAATATTCAATTTAGTTCCCCTAAAAACTAAAATAAATAATAAAATAATTTCTAAAATAAAAATAAACATATTATTGAATTAAAACTTTTATAATTGTTTTATTATTAAATAATCATGTATCTAAAAACTTTTTAAAAAAACACATACAATTTTAAAGAATTAATATAGCTAGAGAATGATTTGATGATTTCAAAATCATAATCATTAAATAAATTGCTAAGGTAAAGTAAAAATTCATTCGTATTTTCCAAGCTGAATAATTTAATAGTATCCAGACAGATAGGATCATGATGTTTTTTGCGACGTTCTTTAGGTATACGAGGGTGATTAATATGTTAACCTAACACACTTGTATAAGCGTTCATTAACCACAATGAACCAATATTGATATCTTTTAAACCATATAATGTATTTATTTGTTTTCTTACAATTTTACTGTACTTAGTTATCAAAAAAAACCGCATCAATGAACGAGTAGTGATCAATAGATTTTTTCAAATGTAGTTTCGTTAAATACAAGTGAGCCAATCCATTGAACAAGTATGAACATTTTAAGTATTTAAGGTGACTTCAGACATCTGTCGGCTTTATAAACACCTTGTATCCAATTTCGATTAAACTCACCCTCTGTGTTATTGAGATATTTAATATAATAAAAATATAAAAAATCAAACAAACTATTCAGCCAGGCATTGGAAAAATAAAATTGACTTAATTATAAAGATCTAGTCAGTTAAATGCGACGTATTTAACTAACTATATCAAAAATATATGATTTTAGTGTGTTTGTTGAAAGTTTCGCTTGTTGTTTTATTATGAAACAGTTATTTTTACACACAGAACTGCGTCAGAAATGTACTGTTAATGTGTATGGTGTTGTTATAGTGATATTAACAAATTATTATTTCAGGTAGTTATTCACGTAATAATGAAATAATTAGATAATTATTTCATTATTATTGTAAATTATTGTAAATAATTTAATAGTTGTGTCCTTTTGTCAAAAAATATTTATGAATATAAAATAATTTCATTAAATTGTTGTTATTTTGCAATTTAAGATTTTATGATAGTATAGAGTATATCCAAAAATAATTTGCATAGCATCTTAGAAAATTTATCAGGGGCGCAACTAAACCTATATACAGTCTTAGTTAAAGAGTCACATTTGCATATGCCTTAGTGCTGCTTTTGTCTATTTTCAAAAATTTCAACAATTTATAATTACATTAAAATATTATTGATGTCTTATATAAAAATACCAAACATTGATCGATAAAATCAATTCGACTATAATATTCAATGTTATGATTAAATAATATGTAGATACTATTATTTTCTGTTTTTGGCGAACTTGTTTTGTAATTATTTAATCTGTATGTATATTTTACTGTATTTGAATTATTAGTTTATAAAATTCAAAGAATTCCTTCAACTTTGCTGTGTTATGTTAAACCGAGTGTTTTATTTGTATAATTAATGTGCAAGTTCAGGTAAAATTAAATTATTATTAAGATGTTTTATATTATTAAATTTATTTTAAATATTTTTTCAAAATTTATTTTTGTGAGTCAAGCGTTACGTGATTTTTTTTATTTTTCTGTAAATATAATATTTTATAGAGTTTTTTTGTTATAATACACACTGGGAAAATAATTCATTAAAATAAACATGGTGAAAGACACAAATAAGAAAAAAAACCTGAACAGTCGGGACCCAGCCTAGTGGACTCCATTATAGTTTGATATCTGAAAGTGATTCGATTCGATGCGAGCGTGCAAAAAAAAGATATGAAAACAATAATTGAAAAACTTTAGACTTAGTAGTCAAATACTCATAGAAGACAAATCTTCATTATTTTTTTAATATTATTGTACACTTGAAAAGATTGATTTTAATATAGGCTAAAAGTTGTCAGATGGCCCGAAACATTTTCAAAAATTTAAAAGATATAAATAAATTTTTGATTGCAAGGTTGGTCTTGTTCAAACCCGTCGTTTACCTAGGGTTTTAATGAAATTTACATAAAAAAACATACCAAAAACAACTTGTCGTATTTAGTTTATTGTACTAAATTTTATTAAGATCAATGTGTTTTAAAAAAGTTGTAACAGTTTTAAAATATAGAAAAAAATGTTGAACATGCCTGATTATATGAAAAATTAATTGTTATACATCTGGTAAACGGGTTAATTCAATTAAGTGTTGTCATACATATATATATATATACATGCCTTGTGCAGTACCTTTGCATTAGTCCGAATAATTTTCATTACGGGGACGCTGTTGTCACGCCTTTAAAAATTCGGCACTCATCCGTATGATTAACGCGTTTTTGAAGAGCAACGGCTTGTCGAGTATATTATTATTACTATGAACGCCAGCCGACCTATTTTGGACTCAATGGACACTTGTCGTTGGTTGCATTGTCACGTCAAAACGCTGTGCAACGCATTGGTTGGAGTGTGGGTTTTCCGTTTTGTCACTTTCATAGTCATCTTTGTCGCCACTATAATAATATGATATCGCCCAGAGTATTATAATGACCAGCGGTGTGTACAAGACAAATTACACGGCACCCCCTGCGGTTTACGGTTGACAAATCCATTCATATCCCTATAAGTACCTATCGTCTACACACCTTGATACTGTTGAGGCACAGTAATATATTACTCGTTGTCTTCTGCCGACTTGGTCCTGGAATGGGCACATGTGCCAAAAACAACCACCGTTCAATACACTCTTGCAGGAAGAAAAGTATTGAAGTAAGACGTTCTCGGGGGACACGCGTGTAAATATTTGTCCGGGAGACATGTCAGCTATGTTTTCGGAGTGTTACTGTCAACAAGAATAATAGAGTTTTTATCACGTACGCAAAAAGCAGAAAGAAGAAAAAAATGGAAGGTGTGTTGCGAAAACATATTGTAAGGAATACCCCACACGATGCGATGGTACTGCTTGCCGCATATTTCTATGCATTTATCCACCACTGGTGCGACAATCCGTTTAGATAAATGCCTCGACACATCTCGATATTGTCGAGTAAAAAATATATCACACAGATATATTTATTCCACTATATCTTTTAACGATAATTTGTTGTTTTTCTTTGTTAATATTTAACATACACTACTCAATTTTTCTTAGATTGAAAATGATAAGAGAATTTCTTTTCAATATTCATTTTTTCATTTTAGTTTTTACGAGTTAACTAAATATGAGGAAAATGCGAATTATTGTTCCAAATGAGAAGTTCTATAATAAGAACAACAACGCTTAATTGAATACCATTTTAGTTTTCAAGTATTTTTATAGTAAAATCATTTTTAATTCATGAGACTGTTATAATAATTTTAGCTACAAGCTTTATTAATCAATCACACTACTTACCGATTCTAATAACTTCTCGTTATTTAATTTTTCAACTAATAGATTTTTAGACATATCAAATTTATTAGCAATGTGAGAACTAAGTTAAACATTGATTTTTATTGACATATTTGAATATGTCGTTTGAATTTAAATGTTGTTTTAGACCCGTACAATGCAGACGAACATTTATTCGGTCTTCTTTGTGTTCATAACACATTGGGTGGGTGCCCCATTTGAGTTTTAGTAAAAAATCATTAGTTTTCTTAGTTATTATTTAAAATGTATTTGATACTCGTATGTAAAACAAAAAACCAACATTTTACTGTTCTATTACATAAGATATTAAAAGTTATGTGTTAATGTTTAAAACCACATTTGTTTTTCACATAAATTATATTAAATTGTAAAATCTATGTATATTTACACAGTATCATATTTATCTGTATTTTAAATCATCATATGTTTGCCATTTATATTACTTTGCTACATTTTAAGGACATTGGGGGTAATTATCAACTTATATGTCTAATACCGCCCAAGATTAATTTTTACCCAATTTTTGATAAAAAAATTAATAAAGATATTGGTAATAGATAAGTTCATATTTCTTTTAAAATATGAATCAATATTTAATTCCTTTTAATATAGGTACTTTTTATTGTGATTTTTCCTTCTCACTTAATTATTAATTATAAAGAAAAAAACCAATCACTAATTTTTATTATGTAATTAATAACTTAAAAATCGTTTCACTTTTTCTGTAAAAGAAATGAATTTTTTTAAAATTATTATAAATAGATTTTTATTGTATTTAAATACTACCGTATTTCGACAGTTTTTTTCGAGAATGTGGTCAAGTTAAATTTTATCAATTTATTGGACAATTTTTACCGCTCTCAATGGCATCAATATAGTTTTTATGGATAATTTCGTTATTTTTTACTGTGGTGTTTAAATTTGAATTTTTTCGGTCTCCTGAAAAGTTATTATTTTTCACTTGATCATCTTCTAACGACAACCGTATATATATAAATTATTTTAATAAAAGACAATTTTGAATCCTAGATAAGTTGATACTTAGAGTACGTCGTAATTTTTGTTATTAGTTAAAAATAAAAACAGAGAAATATCAATTGATGAGACATTTATTTTTACAAAACTTATAAATTATTATTATAGGAATTGTTTATAACAAATACAGTTTAAAATATAACATAAAATGTACAAAAGTAATTTAAATCTAAAACAATGTTTAGTAATTAATTATTGATAATCTCGGTTATTTATACAACCATATACTTTTATCGACGCCCATTAATAAATAAATTATTAGAAAAAACAAATTTTGGGTTCCAAGAGCGATATTTAAATTATAATTGATCAGAAACGACTTGCGGTTCAACCGTGAACTCGTTTAAAAGTGGCCGCCTCAATGATAATTTTTAACCATCGTAACAAACAATGAGTTGGGTTGAAGTTTGAGATCATTTGATCATAGTTGTTTATTGTTATTATCTGCAGCAATCCGTAGGGTAGCCACGCTGGGTTGTTCATTTAGCAGTATTGATGATGAAAGGTTATGGGTAAGGCTGTGACGCCTGAGATCGCAATTACGACGGAAAACTTTACTACAAGTGGGGCAGTTGTATGGTTTGATGTCAGTGTGGGTTAGCAGATGAGTCTTTAGGTTAGACCGCTGATTGAAACTGCGACTGCACACTGGACACTTGTGTGGCGATTCCTCTAAGTGAAGAATTTTATGAACGGCCAACGTGCGAGACTGGCAGAAGCCTTTGCCACATTCCAAACATTTAAATGGCTTTTCTTTCGAGTGTATGTACCTATAACAGAAAATCAATAGTCCTCATTGTTTAAATTGTCATAAATAAATTAAAACATAGGTTTTTTGTGATGGTTAAATTTAAGTTATCGAAAAAGAATGATCTACAAGATTATGGAATTCTCAAACTGTCTAGAAATGTGAATGGTAATTTAAGTTTGTTCTTTTTCCGTTATTATGTACGTTCATAAATTATTTCCTACAGTAACATAAAAAATATAGTTTCGTAAAACTACAAGTTAAAAAAACTTAACGCAGAAAATATCTAATTAGTTTCGTCCTACGATAGATTGATGTCATGAAAACGATATGTAATGAAATTTCAAAGGTGGAAAATAGGTGTGGTATCTGATGTATTGTGTTATGGTAGTGTGAATTATTATTGTCGGTATCTGCAGACAACAAGGCAATCGAAGATCTTAATCGAAAACATTATTATTCGTCTTACAATTCACATGTACGATATCACACCGACAAGAATATTTTTGTCAATATTTTTTTTTTGTAGTAAGTGTTCATGAAGGTGTAAGTTTTCTTTAGATTAAACATTTTTTTACAGTTGATATTTTGCTCACAAACATTGTGCCCAATGTCTTCTTGTTGTTCTTATCGAATTCTCGCTTAAAGCTTAAGCAATTAAACGAGTTAAACGGCTTTTTAAAAATGATTAATTTTTTAAACATTCTGTGGCACGTTTTGTATTTAACCGAGTGTTGTTGATTGTGTTCAATATAAAACAATATCAATTGGGATTAGGCTCATTGATACAGACAGGATAAAATTGGTTTTTTAATGTTTTAATGAAATGCACTTCCAGATATTCATTCGGATATTAACTTGTCATACGCGTGTTAACTATATGCTAAGTATTGCGAAAATAATTCTATTAAATGCGGTTCCTGACGTATTAGTAATGTCGTATGTACTCATGTAATGACACTTTTGGTATATCAGAACGTTAAGGAGTAACCGCCATATCAAGTGGCAAGTGGGTGATCATTTTTTTTAAATATTGTGAAGTATCGAGTTGTTGGGATTTTTCAGATGTCACTTAAATAAAAACCGAACCGGTTTGATAATATATTTTTTTCGTTATACAAAACTAGCCTTGACAAATCCAGCCGTACGCTCGTAGTAAAACGTATTCATTATTCATTTACAACTCAGCTCCGTTTCCTCCAACACCTTGTTAGAAAACATCCAGTTTATTTATTTATTTTTGACTCGATCGAAGCACCTTTACGAACACTACTATAGTGTAATTTAACTAAACGTTCAACCGGTGTAAGTAATTAGCAATGCGTGGTTGGGTACTAATATATGATTACGCGCAGCTTGTTTTAATATCATGCGCTCGTGACGAGTAGATAAGTTACAAGTTTTGAGTGTGTTCGACATTTTTCTAGCTGTTTTATTGTAATTTTCGTTCGACTCATTCAGACCCGTATTTGTGTTCAAGGCGGTCGTAAACTGTTATGTTCTTACAGCAATGCAACGACATCGATGTACATACCAAAGTTATTCACCGAAGTCATAACATTTTCGAATAACTCATGAGAAAGATGCATGTCTGTCCAAGAATTATATAAATAATGTGTAGAGGAGAGAACTCAGTTCTATCATGTACCCAAAATGTAACTTAATTTACTTAGTTACAGTAAAGGTTTCACTGTGAAATTTATTTACAACGAATCACTATGAACAATCAACGAATTTTATAAATTAAGAGAATTTTAGAAGTTCAGACAGACCGATGACGTTTATATTTACCTACCTTGTCATAAATTATAGTAATATGTTTGTAGGTGTCTTGGTATGGTTATTGAGATCCAAAAGCCGTACAATCAAAACCAGTATTGTACAACGGCCGGTTTAATGGTCCNAGACCGATGACGTTTATATTTACCTACCTTGTCATAAATTATAGTAATATGTTTGTGTCTGTAGGTGTCTTGGTATGGTTATTGAGATCCAAAAGCCGTACAATCAAAACCAGTATTGTACAACGGCCGGTTTAATGGTCCGTCACAGAATAATAATATTATACCTGACACGCCTAAAGAGAGTAGTTTGTGCACAACAATGCTTTTAAAAAAAAGGCAACGGCGGTGGCATATTATCGGACCCTTCTTTTTAGACACGTACACGAGATTGACCTTTTTATTCTCACGGCGGCGGTTGTTTTATAAAACGGGTGGGATACTTGAAGGCATATCATTGTTGGAGTGAATTAAAAGATAAAAAACATGCCATGTGATAGTAACTGCGACGCGGGTGTCAAAACAATAACGCGACGAGTCTCCGATAGTCTCCAGTACGTTGATGTTTATTATTCGAGTAATTATCAGAGTACGCCTCTGTGATGACCGTGTGTCCAGTTGATAAATCGGTCGGGGTCTATGAAGTTTTAACTTGCAAACGGTCGTGGCAAATTTCCAAATGCAGAAAGAATGACAAAAAAAAATGTGTGCACGATCATATTTGTACATATGTACAATTTTTTTCTTTCCGGGACTTCGTTCTAACATTCACGGCGACTGTAAACACGACGGACAAGCCGGTTTGATATCCACCATCAGTTTGTCGAGTAAATCTGTTAGTGAAGCTTAAAGAACATCAACCTGAACAGTATTTTTACGCCAACTCAACAATATTTTGTACGTTACTTTTTGCCCAAAAAGTTTTTTATAACGTAAATTATTACACTGTGAAAACTACGTTTTTTACTTTGTGTATTTTTATGGATTTAAAGCAAAGATATTGAGAGACATATTTTATAATTATTGGAAGGACTTATAGTTAATTTGTATCATTGTGTTATAAAAGTAACAAAAAAAAAGTGTTTATGCGTTATAGTCTATTCAATTATAAACTGAGGCTTTGTATAATTAAATATTCCATTCATCAGCATTAATTAAAAGTTATGAGAAATATGATATATTTAAAAGCGCCATTGATGTGTCGCCGTTTTTAAAAACCTGAGATTTAACTTAAGATTATAAATATTTATTTTATGAAATTTTATGAAAGTTTTTTATAATTAACATATATTTAGATTGAGCGAATACAAAATATATGTAATTAAAATAATCGATTAAATAGTTTCTATTATTGAGCAATTTATGATAATTATCAATATGTACATGTTAAAAAATAAATAAATAATGTTTAATCAATTGAAAAATGACGTAAAATCAAAGTTCAATAAAGTCAACAACTACGAATGCGTCAAATTGTCTCTATAATTAATTGTGAATTAAGATGAAAACATAAAACAAGTCTGATGTCAAAACTCATACAGTGAATAACTGCATGTTTAATAAGCAATTATGTTAACGCAAACGGGGTGAATGATTTAAATAACTAAACATATATTTTATTCATATATTAAGCGTGTGGCGTGGAAAAGATACGGAAAAAATTTGCAACAGTTGTGAAGAAGAAAACTATCAAATTACATTCAAATAAGGAGTTTAATACACCCATGAGAACTTACATTTTTAATATAGAATTAAATAAGTGATAATTAAAAACAATTTTAAATTTATTTTACATAAAATGTCTTAGATAGGTTCGTTAACAGTATTTTTCTATCCAATAATATAGTTTTTTAATTAATTGATACTAATCAGCTGCAAAAATATTGATTCAACCCATAGTACCATACAAAATTTAGGATCCCTTAACTAGAGCTTTATTTTTTAATGTTGGTAAGGAATTCGTTGCAAGAATAACGTATTCGTGAAAGGACATCTTTTTGTAGGAACAAATCTGGGAACTGTTTTGTTTAAGAATTAAGCAATGATGAAGTGAACGAATTCATTTTTACGAGGTACATGAAAGAAATGTGCAGTTGCTTTAAATTTTATTGGATCTAAATTGTTTTTTTTGTCTGTAGGTGTTATTAAAAAAAAACATAATTTTATGTTGACAATTAACAATATGTTGTATATTGAAATATAATTATATAAAATAAATAAAGCAAATGAGCAGATGTAAGTTGCAGGATTCTATATACGCTTATAGTTTATACAGGGTCGTTGTCGGGTTTATATCGTTTTTATACTTATCTATGCGCACACTCAGTTAAATCTTGTAGCATATGATTTTATACCATTACAACATAACTCTAACACAACAACCACTAAAGGCGCAGACCCTATTTCATAAATCGTACTTATAGATATGTCCCATGATACATGCAAAAAAGCGATATTAAACATAACTTAAATAGAAACCCGCCTTATATTAAATTACTTTATAAGTAAAAGAAAAGAAGTAAAAAACTGGATTCTTTCGCGTATTTTAATCAAATTGATATTTGATGTTGAAGTTCTACACTCATTTAGTAATCAAATAATAATTATCAATATTTGCGGTTGGAATTTTTTTCAATTATTGGGTTCACGCAAAAACCTAAGGCTATATATTTATTACTTTAACTAGCTTATATTCCTGTATTTCCTATGAAATTTTAGTTATTAATATTTAATATAGTTATTCTGTAATTCAGTAACGGAAGAAAAATATTTCATTCTCTTAACCGCTACAATTAATCTAACAACCTGACCATTAGTCGTTTCTCTGAAGAGTTTCGAAAATAATGATAATTTGTCTTATAAATCTACTGTAAATTTTCATGTACATATTTACCTGTGATCTCTTAGGTGATCTTGTCTTCTGAAAGCCTTTTTACATATATCACATGCATAAGGTCGTTCATCCGTATGCGTACGTTCGTGTATCAGCAGATTGTATGATTTAGTGAAGTGTCGGTTGCAGAAACGGCATATAAATTGTTTTTTAGGTCTTGACATTTGCTGTCCGTTTTCCGGCGACGGTAGTTGGATGGCTGGTTCGTCGACGGACTCGTCATCGATTGATGAAATTAAAGTTGCATTCGCAGTAGGCGACACACTAACAAGCGAAGCGGATAGCCTATTGGCTCTAGGCGATAGACCAGAGAGCTCTTTAGAAAACGCGGGCAGTCTGCCACATTTGATTTTGGTCGCGTGATGATCGCTCTCATTTTCTTCGATGTCGTTAATATCGTCAGCGTAATCGTCTTCATCATCGACTTCTTCGACTACCACTACACTGGCACTTGCCGAATTGCGATCGTCGACCGACTGTTGACGAGGTACAGCCGTCAATCGCTGTAGGGTTAAATACGATTCGAGTGCTTGAAGATTGAGCGCAGCAGCTACGGGCGAATCGGGTGGTAGAAGAGCAGCTTGTTGTAGGGACGAAACAAAAGTCGTTTGTAAAGATAAAGCTACGTTTTGCAACGACCTTTGCAACAGTTGTCCCATTGTGTCCTCTTTGGGGTTGTCCTTGTGTTGCTGCTGAAGGCTGCGGTGATGGGTGACCGGCGAGTTCATTGTTAAGGGTTCCAGTGGTTGCGCCTAGAGGAAGGGGGTTGAAGTTATGATAGGGTGGGGTGATAACGACGGGAGGGGAGTCTGCAATACAGAGAGGGGGTAAACCCGTCGATTCCAAAATCGATTTTCCGGGCTACGCGTGTTCGATAAATATTGTGAAAATATCTCTTACCTCCGTAAATTTTCCTCCGAAGGTCAGTGCGATTTCCCGAATATCGTGCTGGTGACGACTAGCTGCCGCGCGGACCGATACTGTTTTCTTCTTTGGATTACAAAACCGTCTACGGCGGTAGTGTTACAGCTGCCCGTGGTCGTCGGTAACTGCGGTGATTACTACTACAACTACTATACTCCTTTCCCCACTATAACGACGTTTGGCGCACCATCGGTCGGTTACTATTTTGTTGCTTTTTTTCATTGTCCTCTTCTTGCTGTGTGTACTGCCTACCCTACTCAACACGACCGCCTACAACTGACCGCGCGTCGCTGTGCTCAGGTAAAACGAGTAATGCGTAGCGAAAGAAAAATAAAAGACTGTAAAGAAACGTATATGGTCGTGTGTCGCTCAGGCTAAGCAGCCGCCGCCAGTGCGCTTCGCACATATTGAATTACCGTTCAGACGATATAACGCGCTCATTTAAGTAAGCAACGCATGTCATAAAAAACAGTGCACGATCCGGTCCGGCATCTGTGGCGCGGGGTTAGTTTAGCATAAATTGTACGGCAGAAGGTATTTTTTTTAAAACATTCTGCTTTTCTACCCTACCACAAGACCTATAGCTGCATTTGCACAGATGACTTATTAAAACGTGTGAACTATTTCGTTATTTTTATCAATTAGCAGATCACCTAAAGGTGATAATTTTAGATTGTCCCTTATGCGGTTTGTATACAATATAATCTAGGTTAAAGTCAAACAAAAACAAAATAAAAAATCAATAGGTATTTTACGTATTTATGTGTATTGTAAATTTTCATATGTCGTTAAAATTAAATGTCAATACATTTAAAAAAATTATTTATCATATTTATCCTCCCCTTAAAATACAGAAAGAGAATCCAGGGAGAGTTAACGTTATTAATCAAGGAGTTTAAGTTGGACTAAATATGATAGTAATATTATATTTATGAATCATTTACATAATTTTAAAATTTTAATTAACCATCGTATAAAATGTAATTTTGAGGTAAAAAAGTATTTGTAAGCATTTTTTGGAACACACGTGTAAGTGTATGAAATTTTTATTTCTAATTTAAATTTAAATTTATTAAAATAAAGTTTAAAATATGTTTATTTTATTGATTTAAAAACGATTTATCAAAAAAAAAGAATTGAGCTTAAAAAAATGTACAAAACAAAAACATCGAACGGAGCAAGTTGACCACGTCAATTGGTCCTGTTAAAAATAGAATTAGGTACAGTATAGACTTAAAACCTTAATCTTAAACATGGTTTTGTCTTAAAAAATGAGCCTAAATCTAAAACCTAATCATTAATATAAATTATTTTAAATAATGAACGTTAAACTTGAATTCATAAATATCAATATTACATTATTTACCTTTTAACTATTTATATATATAGATATATTAAATATGTATGAACTTCCTCCTTTAATCGGGTAATTTTTTTTTAACCTTTTACATGTAGACTAAATAAGGTAAATCATTAGGAAAACATAAATTTGTCATATTTATGTTTTGGAATCTATTAAGTTCCACTTGATAACCAAGTAGAGTGAAAACAGAGTGGAATAGATCTAACTGAAAACTCATAAAACTAATGGTCCACATAACATTTTATACTTTGTTTTTTAATCAATTTTTACAATATAGGATTATATTTAAAATATGTTTTATGTTATTTGTCACAATTATAGATATTTTTTTATTATAAATTATAACATTTTAAAAATTAATTTTTTTTAAGATTTGAAGATTATAGATTTTATAGATAAGTTTTAAAGACAAATGTTGATATTAAAAACTCTTCTTTTAATTTAGTAATTACGTTTATACAGAATTTTGAAATTAGTTAATTTTTTTTTTTTTACGATTTTCCTATGGTATCAAATGTTATTCTATATTATGTAAAGGACGGAAGTAAACATTATCTTTTTACGTTATTTACTGGTAACATATTCAATTAATTGATATTTAGTGTCTGATTAGGAAATATAGCTTTTTAAACCAAGACACAGTAGTTAACAGCACCTTACAAGTGAACGGAATTACCAAATGATTCATCAAAAAGTGTTTAAAAACAATCGATATTGTTCAAGTCTATAGTATAATATGTTTCATGTTTTTACATAAATTAATTTATATTTACCAATTTTCGTTCAAAATGACAGCTAAACTTGTAGAATATATGTATATCTTAAAATTGTTTAATTTAACTTAACTTCTTATAAAATTTAAGGTTTATTTACTAGTACATATAAATATTAAAAAATGTGTCTTTTTAAATTATAATAGAATACAAAAAAAAAAAAAAATAGTAGAAGTAGTCTCTAATATTTCTAAAAGTTTGAAATAAGTATTTTCTATTAGTTTGAAAAGTCGTTTTAGTGATAATATTTAATTTGGTTGCATCAAGTTGTTTAATTGAATCAGATTTTTCAACTTGATACGATTTTTAATCTTTTGACGTATTGTTGAAAGAAATCGGTGAGAGTTGAGAAAAAGTGGTGACAGACATAAAAAAATATATCTTAGTAAAATTAATACCTTCTAGCTTCGTATCGAAGCTAAAAAAACAATAATACATTTTATTTTATGTATATTAAAATTATAATTAATATTTTTACAGGAAAACTTAAATTATTTTCTTGAATTTTTCCGAATTCTTTTATACTTCATTTATACGCTATGTGTATGTTTGATTATTCTACAATAAACACATAAGCTTTTATCATCACTATAACATTTAGGTAATGAAATTTGACATATTGAGTAGAAATCTAAATTCAATTTGAAAAACCCAGCCCAGCGGGGACAAGTTTAGATGATATCTCACAGTGATTAAAATCACTATTATAAAAAAACACTTGCAATCAGTAGGTAGTATTAATTATAGTAATTAAATTTAGTATGAAATTGATATTTAATAATTTAATTCTGTAATTTTTATGAAAAATTAATAAGTTAATTAATATTAAAAAGTAATTCAGTTGGTGTATAAAAAGCGATTCTTTTAAAATTAGTCAATCGATTTTTCTTAGTTGAAAAAGTTCTACTTTTTATACATATGATTGAAGTTTTGAACCTTCTCAGTAAAAGGAATAATGATCTATTATAGTATGGTATATTGCCCCTGTTGATAGGGGATATGTACAACTTGTGCGGTAACTATTTGACCTGTAATGTGTACAGGAGGTCAACCAAACACTTGTAATGTTAACGATGTAGGAAATAATCACTCAACTCTAGGCTGGACGCGTGTATAAGGGAGAAAGATAGGTAAAATGTAAGAATAGGTCCGTGGAATGTTGGGACATTATCTAGTAGTAGTAGAGAATTAGTAAAAGTATTGAAGAGGACAAAAGTTAATATTTGTTGTGTGTAAGAAAGTAAGTGGAAGGGAGAGAAAGTAAGGGAAATAGGTGAGGGTATAAAATAATATACTTGGGTAAGTCTAATACAAAGAATTGTGTGAGGATAAAAATTGATGAAGAGATGAAAATTTAAGTAGTAGAAGTAGTGACGAAAAGTGACAGAATTATATTCGTTAAATTAATTTTCGAGGAAAAAGTGTTGAATGTAAGAAGTGTCCATGTACCACAAGTAGGATATCAATAGAATGCCAGGCAACAAGGAAACCTGGCGGTGGTATGAGGAATAGTATTGTGTTGCTGATATGTATAGTTGGAGGAGACATACAGGAGTATGGAAATTATAGAAACATAAAGCTGAGTCATAGTATGAAGATTTGGGAAAAAGTAATGGACAAAAGAAAAAGAGGAGAATTATGAATTACAAAGAACCAGTTTGGTTTTTTGCCTGAAAAGTCAAAGATGAAGCCAATTTTTTGTGTCACACAGCTAATAGAAAAGTATAGGGAAAAGAAGAAAAAGTTGTAAAAAATCACATCATAGTAAAATTAATACCTTCTCAGCTTCTCATCGAAGCTAAAATATGTAAGTTTAATTATTAAGTCTATGTTCAATATCTTTAAATTGTCTGTTAAATCAGTCAATTTGTGTGATAAGTTTTCCAAATATTCTGCTAACAACATAACAAACAAAAGAAGGAAATGCTGTACAAATTTTAAGCTTGTAGCCTTCAAGCATTGTGTTTATTTCTTTACTTTTGACCTTGTTGTTATTATATTGTATGCAATTGGTATGTTTTCAGTATGTATGAATTGGGCTGTTATGTTTTTTATAAAATTATTAAATATTCAATCGTTATGTTTTAAGAAATCATGAGAAATAAGAACTTACAGCAATCGTTTAAAGTTTATTTATAATATTGATTAAATACAAACACTATAATAAATCAATGATTATAATGTTTATGATACAAAATATATAATTTGTAATAATGAAATAGCCTTAAACTATTTATTATCATTTTTATATCTTGGGTTTTGAATGTTTTTTTGATTTTTTTGATCATCTATTAAACACTCTTCACACGTATTCTCATATTTTTTGAAACTATTACATTTTATGCACTTACCTAAATTAATTAAATTATATCAAACTCTGATTATTTAAACTAAAATCTATGTTGCAAATATCAAGTTCTTTGAACAAAATATTTATTTACAAAATGTTTTCTTGTATATATATATATATATATATACATGAGAAAACATCTAGCACAGTTGAGTCGTGGGACAGTGGGGATAGGTATTTAGTAATCATTAAGTTTTTTTTTTAATTAATCCCTTATACGTTATAGATGATATTTAACAATGATTAAAATCACTATTATAAAAGACGCTTCAATGCAAATCTGTAAAAAGTGTTTAAATTTTGGAAGGAACTATTAAATTATTTCAAAAGCAACACGTGATTTATTAGTCTAATACATGAATAAATACTTCTTTTTCCTCGTCTTTATCCTAACTACTAGAGGTCAGCTACCCCAATCCTAAACTTTTACTTGACACAATAAATTAATAAATACTTATTATAGTAATTAAATTTAGTATAAAATTGATATTTTATAATTTAGTATTGTACTTTTTACCGAGAAATAATAAAAAATTATAAACTTGTTGTATATAGAATGATTCTTTTAATATGAGCCACTCGATGGGTAGAGGTAATGCTAAACCTCCTTGTGGTCTCCTTTGTAAATAGTGTGATCTTAGAGTATTTTCATAGCTATAACTCAACGAAGTACCTTAAATGAACACACGAAACGAATTAGTTTCAAACCGATAGCCAAACGTCCACGGATCTCCTGGCTTTATTGGTATGAACAGCCCTTTAAAGGGTTACCCTGATATACGTGGCCATAGAGCTAAGAGAAGAAAAATTTTTTACAAAAAAAATTATAAAAACAAAAATAAAAAAAAATCCTAAAACCTCATTATGTCAGCGGAAAACACAGAAACAACAAAGAATCACAAAGAACAATACGATTAGTACACCTAAATATTGAAGGTTTGACAAGAGCAAAGTCTGATATCTTAGGAAAATTGTTTAAGAATGCAGATGTATTGACACTTCACGAGTCCCACATACTGAGAGATGAGACCAGCCGCCTAAGGGTGCCTGGTTTCAATATAGTTGACTATAAAGGACATGTAAAACACTGACTGGCAATTTATGTAAACCAAAACGTTAAAGAACAACTTTTAATACTATTGCCGGAAATGAAAACTCGATTGTCATTTCTGTGGGAAATCTTATAATATACAACGTATATAAACCCCCACCAGTAAGGTGGTCCAACTCAGTTCTCCTAGTTAAAGAAAGCTCTACAATCTACATCGGTGACTTCAACTCACATAGCACATAATGAGGTTATCTAAGTGAGAACGAGGATGGCGCGGTTTTCTTTGGTTGGGCTGCGCTCGGCCTTCTTCATCTGATCTATGACGCTAAGTAGGGTGGTACATTCGAATCAGGTCGGTGGTGACAACTACCTCACCTGACCTTTGTTTTGTATTAAGAGACAAGGATGATTAATCTTTAAGAGTTTCATGACAAATTCTACTTAAATTCCCCAAAAGCCAACATAAGATAGTAGTCATAGATATAGGGGTCAATTTTTCAAGAATCAATAAACCCGAAATGCCTAGGTAGAATCTACGAAAAGCGCGGTGGGTAGACTATACCAAATACACGAAAGAAAACATAAATCGCATTTCTCCTACTTCACAAAACTACTTCAGATATGTAAAACTTAACAATACTTAGAGGATATAAACAGAACTATATACCATGGTGGAGCAAAGAGTGTGACTGACTATTGTGTGAATACGATCAATCTGGAAATGAGGAAATAGCAAATCGATTAATGGCCTTACTGTATGATGAAAGAAGTAATAGATGGATAGCTGCGATAGAAGAAATAGACTATATACAATCAAGCAGGAAAAGTTAGTCTCTTATGAGAAAATTTGGCGCTACGCAGCCTTCAAGAAAGTTGGACGTGTTGCAGCCAATGATATCGTAAAAATTCTCTTCAAAAAATCAAATATTAAACCGCAAACAACAGAAGTAAGAAGAAAACTCGTAAGGAAATGGGAAGAAAAATCGGTTTTTATTACAGACTTCTCAGATGAAGAGATCTATAAGGCTCTAAAAGCTGTAATAAAATAAAAAAGCAGCTGAAATAGATAAAATCCTGACAGAGTTTCTTAAAAATCTTGGTCCCTGGAGTGTCATCAGTTGGATAGCAAAACTGGCCAATAAAACAATAAACACGAATACTCTCCCAAAACTATGATGTGAAACGAAAGTGATAGCTATCTTAAAACTAAATAAAGAAGCTCCCAATCCTATTAACTACCGGCCAATATCCCTATAGTAAACAAGTTACAAACTTTTTGAAATACTTATCTTAGCGCACTTACAACCATTAGTAGAAGCATCCTTACTAATAGAATAAGCCGGATTTAGGAAAGTAGGAACTATTGTTACCAAACCCTTGTACTAGCAACGCACATAGACAATGGTTTCAAGCGACAAGAGAAATCTGTCGCAGTCTTCCTAGACCTCTCATATGCGTATAATACTGTATGGAAGAGTGGATTACTATTAAAGCTGACTAAAATAACAAAGTGTAGAACGACGATTAGACTACTAGAAAATCTACTATCAAATAGACAAATCTATGTATCTCTTAACGATAAGGTAAGCGGGCACAAATTCCTTCAAAATGGGCTTGTGCAACAATCTGTATTGTCTTCAATTTTTTTTAATGCGTATGCGGATGACATCATCAATAATGATCCAAAAAAATTCATATATGTGGATGATGTGGCGCTAGTAGTACAAGTCATGACATTTGCAGCGTTAGATTAGCGTTGAATTACGATTTAATAAAAGTGTAAAAATATTTCCAGAAGTGGCATATAACTTTGAATCCGAGTAAGTCTGTGGCAAGGGTCTTTCATCTCAACAATAGGGAGGCAAACAAAAAATAATATATAGAAATAGATGAACAAAATATTGCTTCTGAAGAATGTCCTAAATAACTAGGGGTGAATTTGATAGAACCCTAACATACAATCAACACTTGGAAGGCGTCAAAAATTAATTAAAATTGAAATTGTAAGTGATTGTTATGTAAAACATACCGTGGCCCATTTCTAGATTAAGGAACAGAGATAAAATACACGCGAGTATCTTAAGATACTCGCGTAATAGAATAAATATTACAGTTAAAACTAATAAGGAAACTTAATTTAATTGATAAAAAAAATAAAGTTAAATATAGACAAGAATACGAGTGTATCAAAAACCATATCGACAAAGAAAAGCAACAAAAATAAAATAAAATATTTAAACAAAATCAAATAATATAACAAACATGACGGACGATATTGGGACACATGCGTTAAAGTTTATCGGAAATTTATAAAAATGCCAGGAGCGGTCTGAACACTCGCTCCTTAAAGTTGGCTAGAAGAAAAAGGAAACACGTGTTCTCTACACATAAATAAAATTAAGTTAATTTATAATAAAATAAAAATGAAATAAAATAATTAATAAATTAAGCTCATTACAAAAACATAATAAAGAATACGATACCCGGTCTCAGAAAAGACCCATCCGATGGTCTGGATGATTCACCGAAAAGACACCCGGCTGCTCGCCGTTGGCGGATCTACTCCATCATTGAAAAAAAAGTGACAATAAAACAACAACATGTGCACTCTAGTATGATCAATGACAGAAGCACAAGATGAAGAGTCAATACCGATCTAAAGGCCAGTCTTTTTGGAAGGGATCAATACCGATAAACAATTCGATTTTAATTACATTGATTCTCGTTTGTCGCTTTATCTAGCTGACGGCGGCAAAAATAATGAGCTGTTGACACCGCTGGGCCAAAAAAAGGTTCATTCGCACATTTTCTTGCACGATAAAATAAAAATGTAGACATAACAAAAAATTATAAACGGTCCACCCGCGAATTTGTGATGTTACACGTCATAAAAATTCATATTTTACAATTAAGAGTCCCCATAAACATAAGCGCAGAAATGAGTCAATGCCTATATTAACTCAAAAAAAAAAAATGATTTTTGTATGATATTTTAGACATCTCATTAAGCGGGTCTGATGAAAATTTCAAATCTTAAGTCGTAAACGCTCGCGGGCGAGCGGCAAAAATTATCTGACCTTCGTTAATAATTTTTCCAAAGTCTCATGACCGAGTACTATATAATAAGATTTGTTACCATTTATATAAGCCAAAATGTTATATGCATAAATAAATAATTAAGCCACTCGAATTCTCTTAAAATAATAAATATATTAAGGAAATTCATTTTGATTTTTTTAATTTTATATTTTTATCGATCAATTAATTATTCAATTTTTTTTAAATTAAACCCTTATACCTTATAAGGGTAACAATTTTATTTTTTTAAAAGATCACATACATACTTAACTAGCTAATAAAATAAAAAATGATCTAATTAGGAAAATGACTGGTTGAAAACAATTTTTGAAAACGTACTTCAGAAGTTATTATTATTTTTAAATATAAGGTGGAGGATGTAGTGATAAAAATAACATTACCCAGCATTAAGTAAACTTAATGCTGGGTAATGTTATTTTTATTAACTCTAAATTTTAAAATAGTTATAACTTTCGGAGTAATAGGTCAAAAGTTGTCATTGACGTAAAAATTTACTTAATTAAATAATTTTTCTTTTAAAAGCTAGTTTAATTTGTACGTAGCCATTAAAAAAAATAAAGTTGATATCCTTATAAAACATAAAAAATGTTGAAAACTCTCTACTTTTGATATATATGTTTCAAGGTTTTAACCCTATCTGTATAAAGGGTAATGATCTGATTAAAAAAAATATATATTAGATAAATAGAATATGTATTAAGTATTTTTGAAGAAATTATATTATTTCATACATTTTTCAAAATGCATGTAGCAATTTAAAATTGTAAATATAAAATTTGACCATAAAAATAACATAAATTTTAAGTACTGCAGTCATTTGCACATAGTTTTTTTTTAACTTAAAGTTTGTAACAATGTTAAATACTATTAGCTATAATTTAGCATCTGATTGATGCTTGGAGTGTTTTCGAAACATTTTCAATATTTAACTAGTCAACACTAACTTTTTATGCAAAAGTCGCCATTTTGAATCTTTCCCTTGTTGGTAGGCTAAAGGACAAATTTTCAAAAAATTTGTATGAAATGAAATACATTGTATCCGTTTAATACAATTATATTAATTATATCTTTATATTTTTTAGTAAAAACTTTTAATGTTTATTAATTATACTTTTGATTTTCATTTAAATATTGATAAGGTACCGCGCTGTGATCTAGACAGGTGATCACTCGTGTTTCTCGATATCAGCCATCTAGCTCTTTATATCACAATCAGTAGTCCTCGTGCGTTTCCCTATCTTTGACCCAAGCCAAGCCAAACGTTGGCTGTCAATTGCAGATCATGATTTCTATTTTGTTTCATCGATCATCTTGATCGTTATTTTTGCATGACACCCTACTAAACGTCTCGTTTGTGACACCTCTATGTATACTGTGTATTTATTTCAACGCCTTAGCACTTTTTGTCCTTCCTACATCTCGAAATGTCTAATTACTTATTGTGATTATAGATTGTCAATGTGTTTCAATTGTGTTAACTATATTAAATTGTGACGAGTAATTAATAAACAGTTTACTACCCTTTTTTGTTATTCAAAATACCTGTGTAGACTATATTATATGTTAAAACTGTGTCATCGACAAGTACAAACTTGAAAATTCAATACATTTCATGATGTTTTTTAATACGTCTATTATAATATGATAAAACGTAAATAGTTCCCCATCGGTAAAAGTGTAATGTATCAAAGAGTACTACTGAGGTGGATAATTATTAAAGTCATACTAAAATTCTATGAATATCATCTCAGATAATGACCTAAATGTACATCACGATATCCATTTAGGTCACAATAAAATGTTACAAAAGCTAAGCAATCGTTTCTAATGGGCTAGATAAAAGATAGAAAAGGAAACTTAGTGCCAGAAATGAACAATCTGTGCAGTGTGAAAAGCTCAGTTACTCTTACAAAAGGTTTGATTTACAAATAAAATATATGTTAAGAGATTTGCCATAGATATAAAAAAAGATACAATCAATAATAAACAAATGTCTTTAACCTATTTAGTATCTTTTATATTTACTTGATGAAGATTTGTTTTTCATAGGAGATAAGGTTGGTAAAGGTTTGTACGGATTCATATTAATAACATCACCGACACGATCATTTAAATACTTATTCCATTCGTAATTGTCTGAATTATCTAAATTAAAAAATAAACATTTAATTCTGATTATTACAATTTATTTCTATATGTCTGTTAAAGTGATTGCTTTTAAAGCGATTTGTGTGTTGTGATTTTCAATTTCTCTATTAACAATAAAAAAACAAAAGAAGAAAATATTTCAAAAATGTTAAGCTTGTAGTCTTCAAGTAATGTGTGTTTGTTTTTATTTTTAACCTTATTGTTATTATATTGTTCGCAATTGGACTGTTTTTAGTATGTATGAATTGAGCTGTTATGTTTTTTTATAAAATTATTAAATATTCAATCGTTATGTTTTAAGAAATCAAGAGAAATAAGAACTTACAGCAATCGTTAAAAGTTTATTTATAATATTGATTAAATACAAACACTATAATAAATCAATGATTATAATAATTATAATAAAAAAATAAAATAAAAATAAAAAAACTGTCTTTATATTTACCGTTGGAGAGTATATCTTTAATAACTGAATCTTTAGAAATACAAGTTAGACACATAGGAAATTCTTTATCAACTATTGTGTCATTACATTCTGGACACATTTCTAGATTAATTAAATAATAGAAATTATTTTTATTGCACATAAAAATAAACTACTAATAAAAGTATTTAAGATTTATTAATTATTATATTCCTTTTTAATTAAACCCTTTTATTTTATATGGGTATCAGCTTTGATTTTTTGAAATGATCACATGCTTACTTAACTAGTTAATAAAGTAAATAATAATCTAATTAGGAAAATGACTGGACGAATTCAACTATAGATGCATTATATTGGAAGTTAGTAATATCTTTCAATATATTGTGGAGACTGTAATGATAAAAATGACATAACCCACCTAAAAAAAATTTATCCGACATCTCGTTTATTTGTAAATGCCCCCAAACTTAAACAAAAAATACTATTTTCGTATAAGAAACCATCATTGTTCTAATTCAATTCATATTAAAATTATATTTTGTCTATATTTTCGATCAAATGGTGTTGCCCTATTAAAAGGAACGAGTAAATACTTCATTTAATCTACCTTTTACAAAAAAGTTATAAAAATGATTTAAATGTTAGTTATAATATTTTCAGGAAGAATTTTCACTAAACTAACAAATTTTTTCAATATGAATATAAATAAGGAGGCTGCCATTTGAAAAAACAAATATTAGCTAACAAAGGCTATTGATTAATTGAGATAACAAAATACAATTTATTCTTTTAATAGCCTCTCTTAATCACCCGATTCTCTTAAATAATAATTATATTATGAAAATCATATTTGCTGTTTTTCGTTTCAAATATTTCTCTATTATCAAGAATAATAATTTTTTTAATTTATCCTTTATACCTTTAAGGATATACCTTTATTAAGAAATATTCTTAATTAGATCATTTTAAGTTATCACCCTTTCATGGCATAAATGGTAAATTAAAAAAAGTAACTTGATAATTAATAAATCAAGAAATCTATAAAATTTATATCAAAAAGAATTTTTTTAGTATAATTATTATTTTAAGAGTAATCGAGTGTTTAATATTAAAAGAACCATTCTGTCCAACCACTTAATAACTTTTTATAATTTTTCCAAAAATATTGCAGTACTAAATTATTAAAAATCAATTTGATACTAAATTTAATTGCTATTATAAGTATTTATTCATGTATTAAATCTATAAATCATATAACTTGTAATCAGGATATAAATAAGGAAATAGGAGTTCCTTTTAAAAACTAAATACTTTCTATAGATTTGCATCATAACGTTTTTTGTAGTAATAATTTTAATCACTGGCATATAATTTATAATTGTTCCCACTGTGCTGCGACTCCATTATGGGTTTTTTAAATCCCATAATTATTTTTATTTTACGAGTAATTGAATGTATTTTCAAGAAAAAATCACTTAGTGTATCATAAATTTATAATATATTACTTTGGCCAGAACACAAACCAGCTGCTTCTAATTTGTCCACTGTAATACAAATAGATTAATTATATATAAATATAATAAAAATTGATCACTTGTGACTAATTAATTCAGTAAAATTTAAACTATATTAAAAATATTATTAATTTAAAAAACTAAAAAATATTAAAAATATTCAACTGACTTTTCATTAATTTTTGTGGCTTTGAGTTGAATATTTTTTAGTTTTTTAAATTTATAATATTTTTAATATAGTTTAAATTTTACTTATATATAAATAATTTATGCGTTATTAATAAGGAAATAAAATGTTTGTTAATCACAATAAATTTAAGCTTAACTGTACGTAAGTTTTGGAAATTATAGAATAATTATCACAAGCTTGTTTTTTCGTGATTCTTCTTAATATTTTGCAAAAAAATTATTTTAGATCGTAAAATTATCTTACCATATGTTACGAGTAATATCAAACAAAATACTTTCATTTTTTTTTTCCTAAAACAGTTTGAGTAATAATTTAACATAATTTTTCTCATATCTCTAAGTATATTAAAACCAATTATATAAGTCAAATGAGAGTTGAGTATGTTCATACTACCATAACTACAAATTGTAACTTTATGTTTTTAAAAGTTGATTAAAGTATGTATTTTTCTTGAATAATAAATTATAGTATTAGAATATTAGTTGTAGAAATTAATAATTAATTAATATTTATTTCAGTAGTTTTAATTGTTCTCTTAATTAATTTAGTCAATGTTATAATTTCTTATCAGTGTAAGGTCATGTCTATATAAATTTTATTATTTTTATCTTATCTATATAAATATTCTATTATTTTTTATTGAAGAAAATTTTAAGTTTTCTAATTTTAAAAACTCAACTCCCTTAATTTCTCTTGTTGTGGAAGTAGATTTGATATATATTAAAAAATACATATAGTGATTTTATTGTATTGTATTAGATATGTTAGTGCTATTTTTGTGGAAATTTAAACTTTTGTTATGGTGGTAATGGTATAACATGTAAATTATTTTTATCAATTAATTAAATTCAGATACGAACAAGAATTAGAAAGAAAATTACTTCTTTGCAGATTTTATAGCTAAAAAGGATGAAAGAGTATTTCATTTTGAAAATATTATGGGAAAAATACACTTGCGTCATGCACAATTCAAAAACTTCTAATATCAATTGGGAACACAAAATGGCAACTTTCAATAGTATGGTTAATACTATATGATTAGTTAATATTCTGGAGAATGTAATATATTGAAGCTAAAATAAAGTTGATATTCCAATACTTACAAGGTATGATTCTAAAAAGTGATCAATAGTTGATAGATCAAAAAATATAGGTCATTAAAAAACAACAATAGCTATGTGCAGTTGAAAAAATAATGACTAATAGGAATAAAAAAAAAATAATGTTCAAAATGTCTTACATTGTGAAACAAATATTCAAATAAAAAGTTCTCAAACTACTCTTTAAAATGAATATGAGGAATAAATGATAATTGCTAAAATAATGCTATACAGGGTGATTTTTTTATCATAACCCAATTAGCTACCTGTATTTGTAATCCCTTGTGTATTATACCTATATATTAACTCAAAAATTTTAAACTTTAAATCTTTATATCTAATAAACAAATTAAGTTTTATTAAAAATTCAAATGCCATTTATTATTGAATTAAAAACTCAAACATTTTATTAAATTAAAAATATGTGTTACCATTTAAAAAAACAAAGTTGACACCCTTACCAGGCATAAGGGATGAACTTAAAAAGTATTACATAGTTAATAATTCAAGAATAATGTGTAACTAAAGATAGTAATAAAAAAAAAAATTTAAATTATTATTATTCTATAAGTAATTGACTGGGTTATGATAAAAAAATCACTCTATATATTGTAAGATGAATATATAAAATAACCTAATATCCCATCGAAACTAAAATAAAGTTGATACCCCTAAGAGTTACAAGGTATAATTCTAAAAAGTAATCTATAGCTGATAGATCAAAAAATATAGGTCATTAAAAAAAATATTTGTTTTCCCATTATTGTATTTATTTTGATAATAATCGAGCGATTTATGATAAACCGATCGCTCTGTATAAGTATACAGAATGGAACAAATATAACTGACAACTATTTTAACTTATGATCTTTATAAAATGTTATACTCTATTTTTAGTAATCAATCATTACATCATAGAACTATATTTATAACATTTTATAAGGCTTCACTTAGCAATTGGTAATAATCTGTTGTAATAGTCCATAAATTACTTATCTTAACAGTTTAAAAAAAATAAACCCATATGTCGTTATTGAAATTATTTTTTCTACCGGTGTTATAAATTCAAATCAATAATATATTTTTATAAGACATACAAATCTTTAAAAAGTGTGTAAAACGCAAACGGTTTACAGTGGGACCAAACGCTGATTTAGCCGGCCAAAAGTACCATTTTTAAATCAACTAATAAAATTTTTTTTTTTAGCACATTTTTTTTATTATATCCTTATAAGGTCATGTACAAAAATTCAAGGCCAAAAATTGATACAGTAATGGATGAGTTCTACTTTAATATCATAACAATGTATTTTTTTGTTTTTTTCTAGGATTTTTATTATCCCTTCAATCATTTTTTCCTGCTAAATTAATATCCTTAATTTTTTTTTAGCTTCGATGCGAAGCTGAGAAAGTATTAATTTTACCATGATTTCTTTTTTTTTTTAATTTTAATAATTTTTTACACACAAAAAAATGCAAATACTTATTTTACATCGTTTTTTAAACAGTTTAACTCAAAATTACGCAATATTACGATTATACCAATACATGCATGTTGTAGAAGAACTCTTAAGCTACAATTAAAAAAAAAAAAATTTTGCGTCAGATTGCATTTGAATTTTTGCATAGAATTTCCCTATAATAAACGTGTATTTTCGTAAAAATTGTAATTTTAATCATTTCATTGGTTTTATCAATTTCTTATTGATATATATGACACCAATGATGTTTTATTGTTTACAAATAAAGAATTATTATTATGCATTTATTAAATAAAGTAAAATTAATTTATATTTGTAATAATTGTTTTGTTATTTACAAATTAATAATAGGAATAAATAATAATTGTGGAAGTAAGATAATATTATGTATTGAAAGCTGTATTATGAAAAAAACCTATTATAATTGAGACTGAGGAAGTAAAAGAATTATAAAATAATTTTGAAATAATGTTAATATATATATATTATTATTATTATTATTATTTAAAGTGACTTAATTGTTAAACTGAAAATTATATCGAAATATAAATATATAGTTTTTATGACTTACTTTTTGTAAAACCTTTTCTATAGTTGAAATAAGCATTCGTTTTAAATATCTATTAAATATCAAACATTATTTATACTTCTCAGAATTATTTTTGTGTTTGCCTAGTCTACCTTCATAATAAACCCATGAATGTTACGAATAAAAACAAATTATTGTTAACAAACATAGACTACAAAATAGACTATTTTTAAAATTTAAATAACATTTTACTAATAATTTATTGTAAAATTTTAATAAACCTAAAAGACATTCTTAATGTTAAATGGAAAAAAAAAATTATTGTAATTCGAACTTAATAAAATTAAGAAACTAAACACTTGTTTTATTAATTAAATTATAAAAAATTAATAAAAGAAAAATTGAACAGTGTTGGATTGAAAGCGAGAGTTACTTTTATTTGGGGTGAGGTTATTAGGTCATAAAATAATATTAGTATTAACTATTAGTAAATTGAAAACATGCCTGGTGATTTTTCTTTGTTTTTAGAATAATTTCAGTGACAGTATCAATTAATATTTAATAAATAACACAAACTAATAAACAAAATAATACAAATTCGATTTTTAGTTCACAACACGTAAGAAGTGCGACAATAATAAACACAATTTTTACTGTAAGGGATTTCTCTGCTATTTATAATATTTTTTCTCGCCAAAAAATCATCATTGTCTTATTCCTACAATGTTATTGTTTATTGATAAGTAAATATAAAATATATAAATTGGTTGAGTAGTATGCCAATCATTTTGACATTTTATATAACGCTAATACAGTTTTTTATACTTAAGTTTGGAATTGACACATTGCATTTAATTATTAAGATTAGAGAAAAAAAAAATATGACAAGTCTAATTTTTACAAATTTAATTTCGGCGAATAGCGCAACAAAAATAACTTATAAAAAAACTACCAAACACTTGTTTTAAAACAAACAAATTCTTACTCACACTATGTATATCAAGGGGATAAATCATTTAACAGTCAATTTGATTAAATTAAAATTCTAAAATTAAGTTTTGAAATTTTGTTGAATATTAATGAACAACAATGAATAAAAGTTTAAAGTAATAACATAAAAAGTTAATCATCCATTATGCAAAAAATATTAAATGGAATTGTCGCTCTTTTTATTAATGTATTAGTGGAATATTACTAAATATACAGGATCAACGTTACACGAATGTCATGGCAAAATATAATTAAACATTTTTTTTTTTTAAACTTTAATCTAATATTTAATACATAACACCATTTAATTAATCTATGCATTAATTAATAATTAAGTTCCGGAAGATACATAACAATTTTAATCTAATCAAACTTCGAATAAAATAAAATTTTACAAATGTATCATTTTAGTAGGTAATGTCATTAAGGTGTATATGAATATACAATTAAAAATATTACATTCGTTTATTTTCATTTTAACTCAACCCATTCGGCATAGCTGAGGACAAATTATTTTTAGCCACTTCAAAGATGAAATGAACGATTTAAAATGTGATGCGTTTGAGTTTCAATAATTGAAATGTGTGGTGTTAGGTTAGATATATAAGCAGCTTTCATGCAAATTTCAGATTTCAAATCATTCATAAAAGTCATAAAAAATCGTAGGTGTTTAACCTTGTAATATTACATCACCTTACCCTATCGTAATTTTGTGTTTAGGATTTTAGTACTATAGAAAATGTACAAAATATCTATGTGAATTATTCCTACTAGTCTGGGGTGCCATACGTCCCGTTTAAAACGGGATTGTCCCGTTGTCCCGACAAAATACCAACGTAACGCTTTTTAGAAATTAGTCCCGTGTTAATCCCGTTCTTTACATATTAAATAATATAACTATAAAATTAGCACGAGACGAATTATATGACACGTGCACCACTAACGAACAATTACAAATTACAATACTAATTACAAGCAATAATATTAGATAATATAATTTATATTTGTTTAAAAAGTTCAGTGTACCGTATTTAAATCTGTATTAAACACATTGTGAGTTATCAGATATCAAACAGCACCCAAGTACAATTACAACTTTTTACCTCATCAGGTTAATCATAGAAACTCATCAAGTTACATCGTGAAATAATCGTAGACACATATATTGTGAAACCATCAAGTGACATTGTGTAAGATTAACGACTATTTAGAAATCTAACCACAAATTCATTACTGATTTCATCCAATGTCCCTTTTTATTGTATTTAAATCAAGTTTATATTCAATGTTACTAATTTTCGTCATTCTTTTTGTGGTAGTTTATAATTTTTCTCTTTTGTAATTTTTTTGAATATTTAGTGCAGCGTCTGGGTTTGTGCATATTATCATTGTAACTGTGAGTGCTAAAATTATTTGTCAGTTAATATTTGTTTTTATAATAATCAATCGAATTATTTTAGAACATAATGTGTGCCAAGGAAGTAGCTATTGTACAAATGTTTAATTATTACGGGTAAAGTTCTTATATAAATTTGTGATACTCGCGTATTTACTACATTAAATGTATTTTCATTTATATAAATTATTAGATATAAGATCTCTCACTAAATATTTTAGCTTCGATGCGAAGCTGAGAAGGTATTGGTTTTACTATGATGTGTTTTTTTTTTTTTTGTGTCTGTTACCACTTTTTCTCAGCTCTCACCGAACGGTTTTCTTTCAACGATACGTCAAAAGATCACAAATCGTATCTAGTCGAAGACATTACCCTTCAAAATTGAAAAAATTTCCCTCGTTCCCCGTAAATGGGGGAAACCTCCAAAAAAATTACAAATTTAAAAATCGCTAATTTTCGAAATTTTTTCAATTTTTTTTACTAAAAACTGCCGTAACTTTTTCAAAAATGAACATATCAATATAATTTTTTTTTATATAGATGCTTGATGTCTTTACCTATTATTTGGTATATTTTTTTTGTAAATTTGACCTTTTTTCTGCCCACAGGGGGGGATTTAAAATGACAACTTTTTCACAAAAAATTAACTTTTTCAACTTAACTTTTGAAAATGTTCCGGAAGGTCTGACACTTTTATATATATCTTAAATTAAAGCTAATGTAATGTACTTTAATTTGAAAAAAAAAAATTTGACCTCTGGACTTGTCTTCATGGTGAAAACGGCTACCGAATGCTATTTTTGTGTGAAAATTTTCGATTTTATAATTTACATTTTTTACTTTAAAGTGCTATAACTTTTTAAAAAATGTATGGATCAATACAATTTTTTCATGAGAAGTAGTATTTATATACATCTTTCATTGGATATACTTTTTTTTTAAATCAGACTATTTCCCTATATATGGGGGGGCTTCAAATATAAAAAATGCATATAGAAAGTAGAACTTTTTCAACTTAACTTTTGAAAATGTTCCGGAAGGTCTGACACTTTTATATATATCTTAAATTAAAGCTTATGTAATATTCTTTAATTTTAAAAAAAAAAATTTGACCTCTGGACTTGTCTTCGTGGTGAAAGTTGACATCAAAGTTAATAAAAAATTACGATTTTTGTAAAATAATTTTTTTTTATATTTTTAACTTAATAATGCTCTAACTTTTTCAAAAATGAACATATGAATAAAATTTTTTTTATATAGATGCTTGATGTCTTTACTTATCATTTGGTATATTTTTTTTGTAAATCTGACACTTTACCTGCCCACAGGGGGGGATTTAAAATGACAACTTTTTCACAAAAAATT
>NW_026099572.1:37097008-37258274 GCF_025091365.1 Daktulosphaira vitifoliae | reverse complement strand
ATATTTAACTTTATAATGCTATAACTTATTGAAAAGTTTATGGATCCACACAATTTTTTTATGAGAAATAATATTTTTTAATAAACCTTTTTTCATTTGACATACTTTATCTTAATCGAGATATTAATAAGGAACCAGCAGATCAAGTAGCTTTTGGAATAAAACACCAATTATTTTAAAATTAAACACTATCTAAAGATTTGCATCGAAGCGTTTTTTTTTGATAGTGATTTTAATCACTGTCAGATATCATTATACTTGATCCATCTATACCACGTCACCACTGTGCCGCGACCCCCCTGTGCTGGGTTTTTAAATTATAAGTTTGTTCACTTTGTTACCTGATACACTTCAGTGCCCTTATAGGCGCAGGCGAACTCTCTCTAGTGGAGTTCTTGTGTTTTGGTCAGCTAATCCATTAGGATTGGCTGATAGTGATCTGTATTAACAGATCACTATCTTCTTTTTCTTCGTCTTAATCCCAACTACTTGGGGTCGGCCAATCCGCCTAAGTTTTGTTCAGGACGCCTCGTACTTTTTGACAAACATTTTACGCCGGCTGTCGACCTGACACTACCTCATCAGTTATCTCTTACGACTGGCAGAGGGGCCGTGGAAGTATTGTTATACCCTATGCACAGGGAGACCTAATACATATCACTATATACATCCTATAACCAAACCAGTAGTTTACAGGTGCCGGGGTAGGTGGCAGATTTAGCTGTGTCTTCCTCCTACATAGAAATGTTATATGGTTTTTATAATGTAATCGGAAGTTATATAAAAATGAGCGTAAAGGGTTCTATAAAGGTCACTGAAATAAAACAAAAATGTTAACATTCCGTGAGTTCATGAGACATTGCATAAACATGGAATGGATACGATGGGATTGTAACATGAACATAAATTATAAAAAAAAATAAATGTAATTTCTTTGTAATTATTATTTATAGATATTAAAGCTTTTAAGCTAATAACACAAAAATAGCCTACTACATAATTTTAGGTTAGAGTTGTTTAAGATTGTTTGTTTGAGACTAATTTGTGTTTATTTAATTTAATAAAACTTTTCACATTTTTAACTCCCAAGTTACAATATGGAAATAATTAATTATAATCTTTAGTTTCAAAGGCTGAATTTTAAAATCCGAGATGTAAATTAAATATATATTAATATATTGATCGATAACCAGTTTTGTATTGTTACTTTTGAGTTGATATTATTATTAATTAAAGCCGAGATAGATGCGTAACGCAGAATAAGACTTATCTGTACTTTACAGTAAAAATATAACGTCGTTAAACACTGCCCGGCTCATCACCTTTTTTAATTCTTTGAATGCTAATCTCTCGCAATAAAATATTTTTAAAATGTGTTTATGTATATTTCTATAAATACTGATTTCATTCCATTAAGCGGAGTATGCATTATAAATACACACTAGTACGACCTGTACCACCACCCGCGCTAGACATCCATTCAATGTAATTAAATGATTGCTCTCAAAAAGTACTTATCTTAAAGTTGTAATCAAAATTTTATATATGAACAGGGCAATAAAGTAGCTATTTGAAAATTCCGAAAAAATAATTTTTATTTTAAATCTCAATAAAGACAAATAATAAAAAATGAGCTTTTCATTAAATAAACGAATTCAAAATAAATATAATAAATCAAATATTTTTCTAAAATAATTTTGAAAATCAGGAAAGTGAATCATTAAAAATGGATAAATTTATAGATATAATATACATCAAAATATAATATTTTTTCATACCACAAAAAAACATGTTTAAATTATAAATATTATAAATAATTATTTTTTAGTTTTAAACCATAAAAATAAGGAAAATGGTATTACAGTTTTAGCTTCGATGCGAAGCTAAAAAGGTATTGGTTTAACTAAGATGTTTTTTTTTTTTTTTTGTGTCTGTTACCACTTTTTCTCAGCTATCACCGAACCAATTTCTTTCAATGATACGTCAAAAGATCACAAATCGTATCTAGTCGAAGACATTACCCTCAAAAATCGAAAAAAATTCCCTCGTTCCCCGTAAATGGGGGGAACCTCCAAAAAAATTACAAATTTAAAAATCGCTAATTTTCGAAATTTTTTCAATTTTTTTTACTAAAATGTGCCGTAACTCTTTCAAAAATGAACATATCAATATAATTTTTTTTTATAGATGCTTGATGTCTTTACCTATCATTTGATATATTTTTTTTGTAAATTTGACCCTTTATATGCCCACAGGGGGGGATTTAAAATGACATTTTTTTCACAAAAAATTAACTTTTTCAACTTAACTTTTGAAAATGTTCCGGAAGGTCTGACACTTATATATATATGTTAAATTAAAGCTAATGTAATATACTTTATCATGGAAAAAAAAATTTCGGACTTTATTTTGTGTTCATGGTGAAAATGGCTACCGAATGCTATTATTGTGTGAAAATTCTCGAATTTACTTTTAACATTTTTAACTATATAATGCTATGACTTATTTAAAAGTGTATGGAACAACATAATTTTTTTATGAGAAATAATATTTTTTAATAATCCCTTTTTCATTCGACATAATTTATCTTAGTCAAGATATTAATAAGGAACTAGTAGATCATGTAGCTTTTGGAATAATACACCATTTTTTTTTAAATTAAACACTATCTAAAAATTTGCATCGAAGCGTTTTTTTTTTATATTGATTTTAATCACTGTCAGATATCATTATACTTGATCCAACTATGCCACGTCACCACTGTGCCGCGACCCCCCTGTGCTGGGTTTTTTTTCTTAAAACTACCATAACTTTTTCAAAAATAAACAAATCAACATAAATTATTTTATACTAAAACCTTAGATATATACCTTTCGTTTGATATCTTTTTTTTGAAAATCTAACACTTAACCTGTTCATGGGGGGGGATTTAAAATAGCAACTTTTTTACAAAAACTAAATTTTTCAACTTAATTTTTGAAAATGTTCCAGAAATACTGCGTCCTTTAAACATATATCAAATTAAAGCTTATGTCATGTACTATAAAATTAAAAAAAAAATTTGTCCCGACACCTTATCTTCTATGTGCAAATGGCTGCCGAATTTCAACAAAAAATGTAATATTTGCGATAAAAATCGCCTTCTATCGGGATGTTTTTTGTATTTAAAACTGCCATAACTTTTTCAAATATTAACAAATCAAAATAATATTTTTTTATATTGAAACCTTAGATAATTATCTTTCATTTTATATCATTATTTTTGAAAATCTAACACTTATTCTGGTCACAAGGTGTATTTAAACTAGCAACTTTTTCTACTTAATTTTTGAAAATGTTCCGGAAATACTGCGTCTTTAAACATATGTCAAATTAAAGCTTATGTCATGTACTATAAAATTAAAAAAAAAAATTTGTCCCGACGACCTATCTTCTATGCAAAAATGGCTACCGTATTCAAAAATATGCTATTTTTTTATTAAAATTCTGGGTTTTGTATTTTATTTTATTTTAAAATATCTTATTAGGGGAATACACTGACTTTCATAAATATTATATAATTTAATTGACATAGAATAAAGTCATAAAACATAAGAAATTAAACTTATTAAAATTTTTTTACTTTTTAAAGTCGAAAAAGTAATTTTTAAATTTGAGTTAGCTTTAATAAGCAATTTTATCTTGTGATAAAAGCAACGAACAGTTGCCGAATGGGTAACACCTGTGTCTTTCACGCTTAGGGTACGAGGTTCAAATCCGTTTGTAGCTTTTAATATTTTGCATTTTTTTTGAGTTGGAATAAAATTTTGAATTCATTTGATATTTATCTCATTTAGATTCAATAACTTCAATAAATATAAAGGATCTTATCACTATAGTCTCCCCTCGTGAGAAGAAATTTATATTCATGTTAATATTATTTTACTATGTGGTTCATTTTGTGGCTACGATTTATTTTGCCAACCCTCACTAGACCTACTTTTTTCAACGATACGTCAAATGATTACAATTCGTATTTAGTTTAAGTTATTATTCTTAAAAATCGAAAAAATTTTCCTTATTCAAATAAAAAGTAGCTTAACCAGTTTTTTCCATACAGACAATTAAAATCATTAATTTCTAATATTATTAAAGTATTCATTGTCGAATTAGATTTGATATGATAACAGTATTCAACTACAAAAATAAATAATTTTACTTTGTAATTTATTAATTTTTTAACTGTATTTGTGAGTGCTACTACTAGTCTCTAATATTCCAAATTTTTTTGTAACATGTTGCTATATAAATCATAAATTAAAAAAAAATTTATTTTTAGTTTCACTTGAATTTAAAGATGGATTTTTACAATTATAATCAAATTTTATAATACGCTCAATTGAGTAAATCTTTTTAGCAACTTTTTTTTTGTTGGTTTTTTTAGATATATAATCATTAAAATTAATTAAATTCTGAATATTTCCATTGTAGAATCTTTTTAAACGCCAAAAGTTAATTAGAAATGATTACTATGATTTTTATTTAAGTGATCTATTACGATAAAAATGTAAAAAAATCTAACTTTTCTGATAAATGTACTGTAAATAGTAATTATAAAATTCGCTGATTGCATATTAATCTTAACACTTTCTTTTTTTCTATTTAATAATGTCAATTTCAAACTTGCAAGTTGAGCTAAATGTTATGGTAATAAATTCATTATTTTTTTATTAAAACTTTCACTTAAAAGGACAATAAAAAGTAGGTTTAAAATGATTACTTTTAACATATTAAAAATCAAAATCAATAATAATTTGAAAACAATTAATTTTAAAAATTATAAAATATTATATAATTAAAAGAATTACTAATCTGGGTATAATTAAGGAAATAGAAGTTGATGTTGCTTTTGTAATTATCCATCAATTTTTTAGAATTAAATAATATATACAAATTTGCATCGAAGTGTTTCTTATGATAGTGATTTTAATCACTGTCAGATTAAATCTATACTGGACCCAACTATGCAACGTCCCCACTATGCCGCGACCCCACTGTGCTGGGGGTTTTTTTTTTTAAATAACCAAATCAATATCATTTTTTTTGTTTTTGTTATTTTATTGCAGCATTGTCCCAAATATTCATAATTTTCATGTCCAAATAATATCTTTGGCACATAAAAACAACAGTAAGGGCATATAGGTTAAGTTTAGGAGTAAAATATAAAAGTTTGACACGTGTTTTGCAACATTAATAAATATTTATTATTCTTTCAATTTGTTTTGCTGATTTCAAATGTGCCATTAAAATTTATCTATCATGTTTAGTTTATGAGATATTAAAATTTGTGAAATTACACATTAAAAAAAAAAACACACCATACTAAAATTATTAGCTTACTAATAGATACCATCTATACTTGTGCTAACTATGCCACGTCCCCACTGTACTACCATAAAATAATTATTTTTTTCTCAAAGTATAAAAAAGTTTAAAAATAACAAATATATTTCTCTTAAAATTATTTTTTAGTTTGCCTTAGAGTCACCCATCAATATATAATTGTTTTTGAATCATCTTAACTAAAATGAAAAATCCGGTTTAAAAGGATTAAACATTTTAACCAATGGTAACTTTAAACAAGCTTTAAGATTGCTTTTAATATTTTATAAATAGTTTAGTGGGTTATGATAAATGGATTGCCTTGTTTTAGAAAACCTTATTGTATGCATAAAATTAAATGATATTTTTGAATAATTATCATCGTTAAGTCTACTGCGAAATTAATGTTATATATAAAACATATTATTTGGGTCTTTAATATTATTCCTAATTTTATACAAGAAAAATAAAATTTTTCATAAACAAATAAATAAATCATAAGCAATATTGACTGACAATGTACTTTTAAAAATACCAAATTTGACTATTTACACAATTTTCGAAATTTAAACCTTCGTATGTTTTTTCAGTATAACTTTTTTTAATTAAAAATTAATTTTCCTTTTTTTATCTTAATTTATTTTTAAATTGTAACAATAAACTGGCATTATATATTTAATTGCCTCGAAAAGGAATTTCAAATTAAAAAGAATAGTATTGTAGTTCAATTACATAAAAATGCGACTGTTATGTAATTCACTACAACATCAAACAATATTATCTAAAATTATGTTTATGTTTAAGTTTTATGTGTGTGAGAGATTTTTCAGTTTTTGAAGACCTTTTTTGCTCATCGATTTGAAAAAATTTAAATCCCCATTGAAATATAATACCTACGCCTCTGCTAGTGAGGTAAAAACTATACGTTTGGATATGTCAGTCTTAGTTTTTGATTACATATTTAAAAACCGCAAATATGTAACCAATAAGCATTCAATATTGTTAAACGTAATTTTTTTATAATGAATTACAACACCAATTAAAAGAAAAATTATATCGTTTTCAAATGTTGTATATACATGATCCTATGTTAGGAAAAAATTAGCCGAATGCCCCCTCTGTAACCTGCCTATAAAAATAAGTTTAAAAATATAATAAAATTTTAATCGCAATAATATGATAAAATTGTAATTAATTAACGTAAAATAAAACATTGTGTATTTGTTAACCAGTGTCTTTGAAAATAAAAGTATTAAGTATTCATAAAATTAGTTATAATTTTTAATAGTGGTTAAAATTAATTTTCACACGTTGCAGTCAATATTTTTCTAAAATTTCTATTTATTTAGTACAAGTGAATAAATAAAAACCCAGCACAGGGGGGTCGCGGCACAGTGGTGACGTGGCATAGTTGGATCAAGTATAATGATATCTGACAGTGATTAAAATCACTATCAAAAAAAAACGCTTCGATGCAAATCTTTAGATAGTGTTTAATTTTAAAAAANTCGATGCAAATCTTTAGATGGTGTTTAATTTTAAAAAAATTGGTGGATTATTCCAAAAGCTACATGATCTACTAGTTCCTTATTAATATCTTGACTAAGATAAATTATGTCGAATGAAAAAGGGATTATTAAAAAATATTATTTCTCATAAAAAAATTGTGTTGATCCATACACTTTTCAATAAGTTATAGCATTATAAAGTTAAAAATATAAAAAATAAAATCGAGAATTTTCACACGAAAATAGCATTCAGTAGCTTTTTTCGCCGCGAAGACAAGTCCAGAGGTCAAATATTCTTTTTTTAAATTAAAGTATATTACATTAGCTTTAATTTAAGATATATATAAAAGTGTCAGACTTTCCGGAACATTTTCAAAAGTTAAGTTGAAAAAGGTGTCATTTTAAATCCCCCTCTGTGGGCAGATAAAGGGTCAAATTTACAAAAAAAATATATCAAATGATAGGTAAAGACATCAAGCATCTATAAAAAAAAAAATTATATTGATATGTTCATTTTTGAAAGAGTTACGGCACATTTTAATAAAAAAAATTGAAAAATTTTCGAAAATTAGCGATTTTTAAATTTGTAATTTTTTTGGAGGTTTCCCCCATTTACGGGGAACGAGGAAAAATTTTTCAATTTAAAGGGTAATGTCTTCGACTAGATACGATTTGTGATCTTTTGACGTATCGTTGAAAGAAATCGGTTCGGTGAGAGCTGAGAAAAAGTGGTAACAGACACAAAAATAAAAAACACATCATAGTAAAATTGATTCCTTCTCAGCTTCGCATCGAATATAAAATTACAGTTTTCAATAGTAACAGTCATCGTGAGTAATGGAATAGTATAAAATAACTTGCTGTTTTTAAAGTTAGAATAGGAGGTATTTTGATATATCGAAAAATACGGGTATTAAAAAATATCTAAATTAAAAAATAATTGATGTATGAATTAGTCAATTTGAAAATAGTTTAGATATAGATTTATGGACATCTAAAAGGCATCTAAAGTTTAAAATTATGTATATGTATTTAACTTTGGATAGTTATTATAAAAGCTAGATAATTATAATATCTTGCATACATTCAAAAATGCATATTATTTTTAAATATAAGAGTACATGGAGCAACTCTAAGGGAATTTTTGAAATCAATGACAACAAAATCTTTAAAAGTGTCCCTCACACTTTTGCAACTGACAACTTTTTTATGGTTGGTTAGTTTAGTCTTTTTTATTTATAATATTTAATATAAAATGTATTTTATATATTTTACAAATAAATTTTAGTGTTTAATGCTTTTGAGTGTTATATTATTTTAAATTTCATAACTGTCTGTTTTATAGCATCGTGTTTGTTAACTATAAATCTTATTAATTGGAAATGCACTGATTTATTAATAAGTAAGGTAGGTAAACACAAAAGTAATTGTATGGAGTATAAATAACGTGTAATAAGCGTTTCATATTTGGAAATTACAATAAAAGCTATAATTTACTATAGTAGAGGTTTTAAAAAGGTAAGTCGTAATTATATCTTACTGTTATATAAATTTCAAATTTTCATCAATTTTTAGCAAATTTTTAATTTATTAATTTGACTAGACAATTGTTTAAGTTAATTTGTCACATTATCGATCAATTAGTGGTGTGTCATAGATATTAAAAATATGTAAGAAGTGGTATTTTTCCAAATTCATTAGAATATTAATTTCATAGAAAGCATTACTAAAATGCTGAAGTATTTTTAATATTGATTTGAGTTATCCTTATCTTATCTTAGTTATCTCAGCTTCGCATCGAAGCTAAAAAATCTGAACACAAAATTAGCATGTTTTTAAATACGACAAAATATTGTATATAGAAGATAAGTCGTCGAGACAAAATTATTTTTCATTTATAGTATGTGACATAAGCTTTAGTTTGACATATTTAAAGGACGCCATATCTGAAAATGTTTAAAATTTTAGTTGAAAAAATTGACTTTTGTGAAAATGTTGCTATTTTAAATCCCCCTATGGTCAAGTAAAGGTTCAATTTGAAAAAAAAAATTATATCAAATTAAAGGAAAATACCTAAGGTTTCAATATAATAAATATTATGATAGTTTTAAGTACAAAAAACATCATGAGAGAAGATGATTTTTTTCGCAAATATTTTTAGCTTCGATCACAGTTTTACTAATATGTGTTTTTTTTTTTTTGTGTCTGTTATCACTTTTTTTCAGCTCTCACCGAACGGATTTCTTTCAATCATACGTCAAAAGATCACAAATCGTATCTAGTTCGAAGACATTACCCGCAAAAATTGAAAAAAATTCCCTCGTTCCCCGTAAATGAGGGAAACCTCCAATAAAATTACAAATTTAAAAATCGCTAATTTTCGAAATTTTTTCAATTTTCTGAAATCACTGTCAGATATTATTATACTTGATCAGTCAATTAATAAAAAACATATTATATTAATATTTGTAACAATAATATATTATATATAACTCAAACGAAAATTACGTGAAGTATTAAAATATAAATCATTAAAAATAAAAAAATTTTTTACTAACCACTCAGCCCTTCTGTAAATTTATTATAAAGTGGTTCCTGATTTTATTCTTTATAATTCATTACCTAGGAATTTAGCATACAAAGTGAAACACAGGAGAATAAATATAATTATTTATTAATAGCGAACACTTGAATAGTATAGTAAAAATTAATAAGCTAACATATTTTATGCATTATGGACTAAAACTTTAAGAATATTACTGAATAAAAACACAAATAAAAAAAAAATAATTTATAATGTAAAGTTAACTGCAGCCATAGATTATCAATATAAATCATTACAAAATTTATGTTGTTTTACATCATTGAATTTCTAATTAATTGAAAACGAATTTTTAATGTTTAAAATATTTAATACTGTACAAAAACACAAATAAAAAAAAAATTTCCATTTTAAAATTAAAGTTTTTGTATTGATGAAAATAATACAAAATTTACTAAACATGTTAATAAAGGAATGAATTCCCTCCCTTTCCCTTGCTTATATTTTAATATTCTTAAATATAAGAGAAAAATTATAATTATAAGTTACATCACATAAAAAGTATTCTTAATTATTATTCATATTGTTTTAGGAGTATAGAAATGAAGGTTTTCTTTGTGATATTACTTGCAGCATATGGTACGATTATTTTACGATCTAAAATATTTTTAGCTTCGATGCGAAGCTGAGAAGGTATTAATTTTACTATGATGTGTTTTTTTTTTTTTTTTTCTGTATACGCTCAATCTCGGCTCTCACTGAACCGATTTTGATGAAAAATATGTCAAAAGATCACAAATCGTATCTAGTTGAAGACATTAACCTTAAAAATTGAAAAAATTTCCCTCGTTCCCCATAAACGGGGGGAATCCCCCAAAAAATTTCAAATTTAAAAATCGCTAATTTTCGATATTTTTTCAATTTTTTTTACTTAAAATTGCCATAACTTTTTTAAAAATTACCGAATCAATATAATTTTTTTTCATAGATACCTTAGATATTCCCCTATCATTTTATATATTTTTGTTAACATTTGACCCTTGACAAGCCCACAGGAAGGGGTTTCAAAATGGTAACTTTTATACAAAAAATTAACTTTTTCAACTTAACTTTTGAAAATGTTCCGGAAATACTGACACTTTTATATATATCTTAAATTAAAGCTTATGTAATATACTTTAATTTGATAAATAAAAATTTGACCTCTGGACTTGTCTTCATGGTGAAAATGACTACCGTATGCAAAAATATGCTATTTTTGTGAAAAAATTCTTGATATTATATTTTACATTTTTTAACATTATGTTGCTATAACTTTTTAAAAAATGCATGAATCAACTTTATTCTTTAATGATAAATACTTTATATATACTTCTTTCATTCGACATACTTTTTTTTAAAATCGGACCATTTCCCTTTATACAGGGGGGGTGCAAACCTTTTAAAATGCGTATAGAAAGTAGAACTTTTTCAACTTAACTTTTGAAAATGTTCCGGAAAGACTGACACTTTTATATATATCTTAAATTAAAGCTTATGTAATATACTTTAATTTGAAAAAAAAAAATTTGACCTCTGGACTTGTCTTCGTGGTGAAAACGGACATCAAAGTTAAAGAAAAACGTACGATTTCCGTGAAAAAAATCTCGATTTTATATGTTATATTATTTAATTTATATTTTATATAACTTTTGGAAAAATGTATGGATCAATATTATTATTTTTTTATAATAAATATTTATATACCCCTTTCATCTGGCACGCTTTTTTTGTAAATCGGATCATACCCCTTTAACAAGGGGGGTCAAAACTTTAAACATGCGTATTGTTACTACGATATTTTCAATTTAATTTTTGAAAGTATTCCGGAAATACTGACACTTTTAAATATATCTTAAATTAAAGCTTATGTAATATACTTTAATGTGAAAAAAAAAAATTTGACCTCTGGATTTGTCTTCATGGTAAAAATGACTACCGTATGCAAAAATATGCTATTTTTGTGTTAAAATTCTGGGTTTTGTATTTTATTTTATTTTAAAATACCTGACAAGGGGAGTACAGATTTTCATAAATATTATATAAATNAGTTAAAATTCTGGGTTTTGTATTTTATTTTATTTTAAAATACCTGACAAGGGGAGTACAGATTTTTATAAATATTATATAAATAAAAATTTGAGATAGGATAGAAAGTTAAACTTATTTAAATTTTTTTGTTTTTTGATGTCGAGAAAATTAATTTTGAAATTTGAATTATCTTAAATAGCTAATTTTTTCAACCGACGGTAGTGACGTACGGTTGCCGAATTGGTAAAACTTATGTTTTACACGCTTAGGGTACGAGGTTCCAACCCGCGTATGGCATTGCATTTTTTGCATTTTTTCTTAATTTTATTTTAAGTTAGTATAAATTTTTAATTAGTTTGATTTTTATCTCATTTAGATTCTATAACTTCAATAAAGATCAAGGATCCCATCACTTTAGTCGCCCCTTGCAAGAAAAAATTTCTTATTTGTATTAAAATTATTTTACTATATTTTAAGTTTTATCTTCGATGTAATGCTGAGAAGATATTTTTTTGTGACAATCATTTATTTTCTCTGCTCTAACTTGACCTATTTTTTTCAACGATACGTCAAATGACTTCAATTTGTATCTAGTTGAAGATATTACTCTTAAAAATTGCAAAAAAATTCTAATTTATTAATTAAACAGTTAGTTATTCCATGTTCTCCATAAAGACAATTAAGATAATTTATTTCTAATGTTTACAAAATACTTATTGACGAATTAAGTTTGATATGATAGGTTTTAAATACAAAATTAAATCATTTTACTTTGTAATTTAATAATTTTTTTACACTATTTGTGTGTGCTACCACTACTAGACTATAATATTCCAAATTTGTTGGTAACATATTGCTATATAAATCATTTCTAAAAAAAAAATAATTGTTAGTTTCTCCTGAATTAATAATGGATTTTTACAATTATATTCAAATTATATTATACGTTCAATTGAGTAAATCTTTTTAACAATTTTGTTTTGATTGGTACATTTAGTTAAAGTAAATCATTAAAATTAATTAAGTTCTGAATATTTCAATTGCAGAATCTTTTCAAACACCAAAAATTACTAGGAAGTTATTACTATTACTTCTATTTAAGTTATCTATTACGATAAAAATGCATAAAAATATTGAGCTTTTCTGATAAATTTACAATAAATAGTAATTATAAAACTTCCTAACTGCATATTAATCTTAACGATACATTTTTTTTAATTCTCATAAAATTTTTTATTTAATGATGTCAAATTCAAACTTGCCATTTGAGCTAAAAGTTATGGTAAAATAAATGAATTTATTTTTATTATAAACATTCACAAAAATCAACTTTAAACGATTGAAAAAAGAGATTAAATATGTCATTTTCCTTGTTTTTAACATTATAATAATCAAAATCAGTATTAATTTAAAACATTTTTTTTTGTTCTTAATTATTTTTTTTTATATGTAAATACTATTTTTTAATAATATTAAAACTTAAAAGTGATAGAAAAAGTCTAATTGCACATTTGAAAACATCGCGAAAAGTTGATTTAAAAAAGTATATTTTTGCTTATGATGAAAGTTCCTTGTAGTCCAGTGCATTTATTTATAGTAACAAACAGTTTTTATTGCAAATTATTGTATCAAACCCATTAAATTTTTATACACGTAAAAGTAAACAAAATATAACTTCTTTATTATTTTAATAATTTCTCCGTTTAAATTACAATATTAAATCACTGAATATCAATTGTATACTAAATTTAATAATTATAATTAGTATTTATTCATATATTATATTTTAAAATCAAAGACCTACTAATCAGGACATAATTAAAGAAATAAGAGTTGATGTTGCTTTTGGAATAATCCACCAATTTCTCTAAATGAAAGACTATCTACAGATTTGCATCGAAGCGTTTCTTACGACAGTGATTTTAATCACTGTCAGATATCATCTATACTTGTCTCATCGATGCCTCATACACACTGTGCATCGACCCCATTGTGCTACCGTTTTTTTGGTTAATAATGGGAAGAACATCGAAAATACGTGTTTGTGATTTTTGTTCTAAAATTTTCTCAACTTATATACAGTTGTGCTTACACTAATTGTGTTTAACAGAAATTTTAGTTCCTGATAATATTTTATAAATATTAATATCTATATATTTTACAGTGGATATATCTGCAGCAGCTGGGACGTCTAATAGTAGTGAGAAAACTTACAGTATCTAAAAACTTTACTGTATACACTAAATCATTTGTTCATAATAATATGTTCAATTTCTTATAGAATAAGAATAATTAAGGATATTAAAAAAAAATAATGAATGCATGTTACAATAAATAATATTATATATCAGAGTTTGATATAATTAAATTAATTTAGATAAGTGTGTGAGTTGTAATAGTGAAGACGTTCATTTAGAAAATATGTGTTTTAATTGTTTAATGAAAGAATGTAATCCTACACAACATCCAAGTTCCGGTAAATATATAAGATAATAAATAGTTTAAGGCAATTTCTTTATTACAAATTGTATCTTTTGTATCATAATTATTCTACATACAGCTAAGCTTAAACTATTTGTGATTAACAGAAATTTTATTTTCTTATTAATAACTTATAAATTATTTATAAATAATAAAATCTATTTTTTTTACAGTGGAAACATTTGAAACACCAGAGACGTCTAACCGTAGTAAGAGAACAATAGTATTTAATGAATTTATTGATACAATGAGGGAAAGAGTATATACTTACGATATGAGATGATTGTTCTGTTTAATAATGATAAGAACGTTAAAAAAATGTTGTTGTAATTATTGTTATAAAAATGTAAAATAATTATATACAGTTGTGCTTTTATTAATTGTGTTTAATAGAAATTTTAATTCCTGATAATATTTTGTAAAAATTAAAATCTATATATTTTACAGTGGATATATCTGCAGCAGCTGGGACGTCTAATACTAGTGAGAGAACTTATAGTATCTAATATATTTACTGGCACACTGAATGATTTGTCCATAATAATACATTTTATTTCTCTTAGAATAAGAATAATTATAAATCTAAAAAAAAAACAATTGAGCGAAAATTTAGAGTGGGCGTACTACTCTGTAAAAATATATTAAATAGTTTAAGGCTATTTATTTAGTACAAACTTTAGTTTTTTTCACAATTATTATAATTATTGATTCATTTAAATTTAAAACTATAATTAAAATAATAATTTAATAGAGTTTTAATTTTAAATAAAATTAGTCTCGAAAAATCAATTTTTAATATATAATTTTATTTGTATTTTATTTTTTCTCTAATATTATTAGTGACAAAAGTTTTACTGAAAACGATAGATTCATAATAATTATGAATCCATCGTTTATATATTAATAAATAATATTATTTATTATATACAAAGACTGTAGCCTAGTTAGAGCTATAGAACATAGACTTAATTTTAAATAATCAGAGTCTAATATTATTATTTAATTAATTTAGATTTGTGTCCAAAAAGTAAGTTAGTAGATACTTTTGACGATTACCCTACGTGTTTAACTTGTTTCTCTAAAGATTTAACTAATATAGATATGTGTATAAAATGTAATGGAGCCAAAAAATATATAGATAATATGTGTGAAAATTGTGTATTTAAAGAATGTATACCTACTGGATCTTCAATTTCTGGTAAATATATAAGATAATAAACAGTATTAGGCTAGTTCTTTATTACAAATTGTACTTTTGTATCACGATTATTATACGTATAGTTGATCTTAAACTATTTATGATTAACAGAAATGTATTTTCTTACTAATAACATTTAAAATATTATTTATACATTTGTTATGAAAATATACTCATTTTATTGTAAGATAAAATTAAATTTGGAATATTAAAAAAAGCAGTCTTGTGGAAATTTAGAGAGTATGCGTATTGTGTATAAGTTTTTGGTGGATGGATATGTAAGATTGCAAATATTTAAAAGGTTGTTTTAATTAAATATTTAATTTATTTTCGTGTGTATTCTTTTACATAAAAAATATTTGTACTCGCTAAATTACATTTTCGATCGATACATATAAAGACAATTTTGATCTGATATTGTTAAACACTAAATCATGAAACTAACGTAGAAGTCAAAAAATCTTCCGGAATTCTTTACATTTCTCTTGAATAATTGACTTAGTAATAGTTAGTCAAAAATTAAAAATTACGTGATTTCCTTTTTGTAACTAACAGAAATATTTTTATATTTTCTATTTGGTGGAATATTCGATTTTTCAATGAGTAGTATGGTTTCAAATAATTGCTATAAACTAATGAATATTTTGACATTTATGGAACATGGTTAAATTATAGCCCGAAAGATTTTTATTAAGATGTGAGAAAACCCAAAAAAATCAAATCGTACGATTCTATACGATTGCAGTTATAATACGCGTTCAAAGTCACCGATTGTTACACAGATAAAACGAAAGGTGGCAAAAACTGTCGTGGTCTACATTATGTGTTTCATGGTACACAAAGTCGTGTCTAAGTAAAAAAAATATAGATATAAAAAATAGCTTTTAATTTAATTATTATGTCACTAAACAAATTATTGTATCATTTTTTAACATTTATTTTAGCTTTTTGCTTACGTTGTTCAATTTCGTTTACTCCAGAATATACAGATAATGAAAACTTGTGTCCTCAATGTAAAAATTGTAAAACAACTTCTGAAGCATAAAAGTGTTTATACAGAATTTTTATAAAAACAAAAATAAATGGTTTATGATTGTCTTGAAAATATATTAATTATAATTTTAATACATATAAATAAAATTGATTATTGTGTTATTTTTTTGTTTCTAAAGATATACTTCAACAATACAATTAATATATTTAGTTTTGAAACTGAGAAGATATTAATTTAACTATTGACACGATACCTTGTTTTTCTGTGCACATTTGCATCGAAGCTTTTTATGACAGTGTTATTCACTGCCTCTAAAATTATAATTCAGTCTACGAAAAAAAAACTTTTTTGTTGTACTTAAAAAATACTATTAATTTATTTTAAATTTGACGCAAAGCTGTGAAGGTATTCTATTTCATTTATTTAAGTTAAAATGTTTCGATAAATATATATTTTTATAAGTATGCATCTAAAACTAATTCGAATATTGCGTATTGTATTTAAACAATACCTTTACAAATCCTTATTGTTTCGTTAATACAGATATGATAAATATTTCTTTTTAGAGTGAATATTTTGGATTCGGTTTTGCTGGGATTTAGATTTAGCTTTCACTTCTTGAACCGTGTAGTGATTTCGTTTAGTGAGATTTGGAGTAGAATAAAATGACTATTCAATAACAATTGTTGATAAAAAATAAAAATTATTTTTGGTAATTTTATTTCATAGATTTGTCGATTTATCAATAATTAAGTATGTTATTAATTCATCCCTTATTAGTGCGTTAACTTAATTTGTTTTAATGATAATATACATATTAAACCATCTTATGAAAAAAAAGGTGTGTACCTTTTTTTTAAATGTCCATGAAAATCACTGTACTGATTTTGTTTATCTATGCATTAAAAGAACCCAGTTTTAATATAATTTAATCAATTCAACCAAATCTAAATACAGGAGATGTTTAATAAAGACCGTGAAAGAGATTGTAAGTAATTGTAAAACATTTTTTAGAACTCGATTTTTGAACATATTCCGTAATGTCAGACAACTGTTTACTCACTGACTGATACCGAAATCTTTAAAAGTGAACTCTCATACCTATGCAAATAACAACTTTTTTTGTTAGATTTTTTGCTTTATATACAATTTTATATTTTACAGAAAAGTTTTAGAGTATAATGAATGTCAGTGTTAAATGATTCATAATTTTTAAATTGACTATTTATGACTCCATGTTTGTTAACTATAAATCTTTTTAATTGGAAACTGGTTTTTCTGGGATTTAGGTTTAACTTCACTTCTTGAACCATGTAGTGATTTCGTTTAGTGAGATTTGGATTAGGTTAATAACAGAATTGAGAGATTCGACTTTGGTTGCGAATTTGTTGGCATTGGTATGTCATGGTAGTATAGGTAAAATAATGAAGGGCCTTTTGGAAAGTCTAGCTTTTATGAGGTTAGATTCAGATAAATCTCTTCCAAGCTGTGAAGATATTAATTTTGCTATGTGTTATTTTTCTCTTTTGTTGCTACATTTTTATAGCTCCTAATGGACTTCAATGATACGTCAAAATTAGGGCTGGGTCCATATGAAATCTGATATTAAATTCGGTCGACGATTACGACATCGGGTTTTTTTGAAATCCGATATTTACACCAATATTATAAACATTTATATTCAAATCCAATAATCAGAATGGTTTATTATTAAACTTGCAAATAATTAAATATTATCACAGATTATCTTTTTAATGAAAAAATTAAATAAAAGTTTAATAAGGTAATTCAGCAATTGTCCGAACTCCAAAAATTTGATTTTAGGATTATTTTATCTTCTTATACAGAGTGATTTTATTGATATAAGTCGCNAGTTAAATATTATCACAGATTATCTTTTTAATGAAAAAATTAAATAAAAGTTTAATAAGGTAATACAGCAATTGTCCGAACTCCAAAAATTTGATTTTAGGATTATTTTATCTTCTTATACAGAGTGATTTTATTGATATAAGTCGCCACTAGATTTTTCTTAGAATAATTGTTATGTTAGAAGGTTTATAAGCTAGTTTTCTAACTTATAAAATAGAAAATGAACTAATTTAGAAAATGACTATTCAATAACAATTTTTAAATCAGAGCTATATATATTTATAAGAGAAGATATTCACATTTTTGTATATTGGCGTTAAGAGGATTGTGGTCGAGAACTAACTAATGATGAAAATTGCATAGACCTTTAGTCTATATTTTAAAATGCTAATAACTTCCAAATTATTGACCCAAGAATCGCTATCGACTAGTCAATTTCATAGATACGACATTTATTCATCGTAGATCATTTTTTTTTGTTATAAAAATATTTCAAAACCATTATGATTTTGCCATGATATCAACTGTTTATGTTCGATAGTTATCTAATTTTACGAGACTCTACATGAATTTTCATAGATCTGAGCATTAGCGCGTAGTTAACATTTTTTTAGAACTTTTTTTTGTTAGATTTTTTTGATTATATATAATATATTTTATAGAAAATGTATAGAGTATAATTAATTTCAATGTTAAATGATTCAAATTTTAAAAATTGTCTATTTATAACTACATGTTTGTTAACTATAAATCTTTTTAATTAGAAACGCATAAATTTATTGAACAAGCAGATTAGGTAAACACAATAATAATTCTGAGTATAAATAATGTTTGATAACTGTTTCATATTTGGAAGTTACAATAAAATTTAAACTCTACTATATTGTTGTTTTAAAAAAGTAAGTCATAATAACTGTTATTACATTATTACATTTTTTTATTTTAATACCAATTGCAAATTGTCATCTATTATTTTAATTAATATTACCATTTTCGTCAGAACATGCTATCAAGCCTAACATAGCCTTAACCTAACATCTTTTATGCAATATGGAATAAAACTTTAAAAATATTATTTAATAAAAACACAAATAAAAAATATTAAAATTAATAACCTTGGTAATAAAGGAATCAATTTATTCACACTCCATTTCATATATTTTAATATGCTTAAATATATGAGAAAATTCATGTTTATAGGTTACAACACATAAAAATTATACTTAATTATTATTCATTTTCTTTTAGGAGTAATAAAATGAAGGTTTTCTGTTTGATATTACTGATTGCATATGGTAAGATTATTTTACGATTTAAAATAATTTTTTTGGTTAATATTGGGACAACATCAAATAAAACATGTTTGTTTTATTTTTAAAATTATCAGAACTTATATACAGTTGTGCTTAAACTAACTGTGTTTAACAAAAATTTTAATTCCTAATAATATTTTATAAATATTAAAATCTATAAATTTTACAGTGGAAATATCTGTAGCAGCTGGGACGTCTAAGAGTGGTGAGAGAAGTTATAGTATCTAATAAATTTACTGACACACTGAATGATTTGTCTATAATAATACATTCAATCTCTGTTAAAATAAGAATAATTATAAATAAAAAAAAAAAACAATTGAGCGAAAATCTACAGTGGGCAGGCTTCTTTCTAACATATATGGGATTTTGGTGGAACGATACATAAGGTTTTGAATTTGAAAGGTTACTTCAACTAAATTTATTTTCTTTTGTATATAATACATATAGACATTAAGTAAAAAAGTTATTTAATTTAAGTACAATAAACTTAATAGTTGCTATAATTGATAAATGAATGATAAAAATAAATGTAATATATATTTATTTTGATTTAATTTTTTCTTATATTATTAATGACAAAAATTTTACTGAAATATTATTCTTGAGATATTATAGGGTTAAACGAGACGTTTAACCGTATAATATTATTCTGAAATGATCAATTTTTAATATATAATTATTGATTCTAGAAAAATGTTCAAAATGTGGGTTGAATGAAGGTATTGTTAATTCGTCTATATGTTCTGTTTGTCTTTATTATGAAATATACGATCAACCTTCTGAAGGTAAATATAAAATATATTAATATGTTTAAGGCTACTTTTTTATTACAAACTGTTCCTTTTGTGACATAAATATTGTAATCTTTGATTAATTATAGAATTACTATTCAATAATGGATTTATGTAAAGTTTTAACGATTAAGCTCTCATTTTCTTAGGTTTCCTAACGACCTAATATACATTTTTTGTGGTTTTTGTTCTAAAATTTCCAGGACTGATATACAGTTGAGCTTAAATTAATAGTGATTAACAGAAATTTTAATTCCTGATGATATTTTATAAATATTAAAATCTTTTATTTTACAGTGGAAATATCTGCAGAAGCTGAGACGTTTAATACTAGTGAGAGAACTTATAGTATCTAATAACTTTACTGTATACACTAAATCATTTGTTCATAATAATACATTTTATTTCTCTTGAAATAAGAATAATTATAAATCTAAATGAAAAAAACAATTGAGCAAAAATTTACAGTGGGCAGGCTTCTTTGTAACATGTATGGGTTTTTGGTTAACAATACATAAGGTTATGAATATTGAAATGTTCTTCAACTAAATTTTTTTTCTCATCTATGTAATACATATAATACTTTGTAATCAAAATATTTAATTTAGGTACAATAAACTTGATAGTTGCTATAATTGATAAATGAATGATAAAAATATTTGTATTATATATTTATTTTGATTTAATTTTCCTAATATTATTAATGACAAAAATTTTACTGAAAACTATGAGATATTATTCTTAATAAATACTCATGATATTAACAATTATTAATACATGAATTATTATAATAAATAATATTGTATACATAGAGTGTAGCCTAGATAAAGCTATAGAACTTAGACTTAAGTTTAAATAATCAGAGTTTGAAATTATTTAATTAATTTAGATATGTGTTCAATATGTAATTTAGTACCTTGGGCCATTTTCCCTAAGTGTCTTAATTGTACCTTGAAGAATACAAATTCTGATGTATGAAGTCCATTTTTCTAAAGTAAATATAAAAGATATTAAATAGTTTATTTATAGGCTATTTATTTAGTAAACACTGTATGTTTCGAATAACAATTATTATAAAACTTGAAAGTTGATAAATGTAAATAAAAATAAATTTATTAGGTTGGGTTAAGGTATAGAATATAAACTTTATTTTAAATAATCAAAGTTATATATTAGCTTCGATGGGAAGCTGAGAAGGTATTGGTTTTACTATGATGTGTTTTTTTTTTGTGTCTATTACCACTTTTTCTCAGCTCTCACCGAACGGATTTCTTTTAACGATACGTCAAAAGATTACATATCGTATCTAGTCAAAGACATTATCCTCAAAAATTGAAAAAATTTCCCTCGTTTCCCGTAAATGGGATATACTTCAAAAATAAATTACAAATTTAAAAATCGCTAATACTCGACATTTTTTTCAATTTTTTTTTACTTAAAATTGCCATAACTTTTTTAAAAATATTTTTTTTTATAGATGCTTGATATCATTAGCTTTCATTTGGTATATTTTTTTTATAAATCTGACCCTTTACCAGCCCACAGGAGGGGATTTAAAATGACAACTTTTTCTCAAAAAATTAACTTTTTCAACTTAACTTTTGAAAGTGTTTCCTAAGGTCTGACACTTTTATATATATCTTAAATTAAAGATAATGTAATGTACTTTATTATGAAAAAAAAAAATCGCACTTTATTATATTTTCATGGTGAAAATGGCTTCCAAATGCATTTTTTTTGTGAAAATTCTCGATTTTATTTTTAACATTTTTTTTTTAACTTTATAATGCTCTAACTTTTTGAAAAGTGAATGGATCAACATAATTTTTTTATGAGAAATAATATTTTTTAATAATCCCTTTTTCATTCAACATACTTTATCTTAATCAGGATATTAATAAGGAACTAGCAGATCATGTAGCTTTTGAAATAATCCACCAATTTTTTAAAATTAAACACCATCTAAAGATTTGCATCGAAGCGTTTTTTTTTTTATAGTGATTTTAATCACTGTCAGATATCATTATACTTGATCCGACTAGCCACGTCACCACTGTGCCGCGACCCTTCTTTTTTTTTTAATATCTATTGCCACTTTTTCTCAGTTCTCACTAGACCGATATCTTTCAACAATACGTCAAAAGATCAAAAGTCGTACCTAGTTGAAGACATTACCCTTAAAAATTGAAAAATTTTCCCTCGTTCCCCGCGAATTGGATAAATCTCCAAAAAAATTACAAATTTACAAATCGCCAAATTTCGTCATTTTTTTCACTTTTTTTTCTTAAAATTAGCATATCTTTTTTAAAAAATAACAAATCAACCTAATTTTTTTTATATGTAATCCTTAGATATCTGCCTCTCTTTCAATATGATTTTTTTGAAAATCTAACACTTAACCTACTCACAGGTGGGGATATAAAATAACAACTTTTTTACAAAAACTAGCTTTTTAAACTTAATTTTTGAAAATGTCCCAACACTTTACCTTCTGCATGTAAACGGCTGCCGTAGTTAAAAAAACGCTATTTTTGTGTTAAAATTTTCGATTTTAAATTTTCAACTTAAAAATGCTATAACTTTTCGAAAAATGTATGTATCTGCACAATTTTTTTTCTAAATTCATTATAAGTATATCTTTCATTTTACATACTTATTATTAAAATTGGACAATTTCCACTTATATAATGGACGTTCAAAACTTGAAACATTATATAAAAAATAGAACTTTTTCAACTTAACTTTTGAAAATGTCCCGGAAATAATACGTCCTTTAAACATATATCAAATCAAAGGTTTTGTCATATATTATAAAATGAAAAAAAAAAATTTGTCCCGACACCTTATCTTCTATGTGCAAATGGCTGCCGAATTTCAACAAAAAATGTAATATTTGCGATAAAAATCACCTACTATCGTGAAATTTTTTGTACTTATAACTGCCATAACTTTTTCAAATATTAACAAATCAAAATAATATTTTTTTATATTGAAACTTTAGGTAATTTCCTTTCATTTGATATAATTTTTTTTTTAAATCTAACACTTATTATGGTAATCTAAGTCATGTCAAAGTAAAAAAGATATAGATGTAAAATATAGCTTTTAATTTAATTATGATGCCACTAAAAAATTATTGTAATATTATTTAAGATTATATTTAGCTTGCTGCTTACAATGTAATAGTTCGTTACTTCCAGATTATATAGATGAGAACAACTTGTGTGCTCCTTGTAAAAATCGGAAAACAACTTCTAAAGCGAAAAAGTTGTATTTACAGATTTTAAATCAAACCCAAAATAAATAGTTTAACATTTTTCTTTAAAATTATTAATTATAATTCTCATACATATAAAATAAAATTGATTATTGTTTTTAGCTTCGATGCGAAGCTGAGAAGGTATTAATTTTACTATGATGTGTTTTTTTATTTTTTTATTTTTTTTTTTGTGTCTGTGAACGCTCAATCTCAGTTCTCGCTGGACCGATTTTGATGAACAATATGTCAAAAGATCACAAATCGTATCTAGTCGAAGACATTACCCTCAAAAATTGAAAAAAATTCCCTCGTTCCCCGTAAACGGGGGAAATCCCCCAAAAAATTACAAATTTAAAAATCGCTAATTTTCGATATTTTTTCAATTTTTTTTACTTAAAATTGCCATAACTTTTTTAAAAATGATCGAATCAATATAATTTTTTTTTTATAGATACCTTAAATATTTACCTATCATTTTATATATTTTTGTGAACATTTGACCCTTTAACAGCCCACAGGAAGGGTTTCAAAATGGTAGCTTTTTTACAAAAAATTAACTTTTTCAACTTAACTTTTGAAAATGTTCCGGAAAGACTGACACTTTTATATATACCTTAAATTAAAGCTAATGTAATATACTTTAATTTGAAAAAAAAAAATTTGACCTCTGGACTTGTCTTCATGGTGAAAATGACTACCGTATGCAAAAATATGCTATTTTTGTGAAAAAATTCTTGATATTATATTTTACATTTTTTAACATTATGTTGCTATAACTTTTTAAAAAATGCATGAATCAACTTTATTCTTTAATGATAAATACTTTATATATACTTCTTTCATTCGACATACTTTTTTTTAAAATCGGACCATTTCCCTTTATACAGGGGGGGTGCAAACCTTTTAAAATGCGTATAGAAAGTAGAACTTTTTCAACTTAACTTTTGAAAATGTTCCGGAAAGACTGACACTTTTATATATATCTTAAATTAAAGCTTATGTAATATAATTTAATTTGAAAAAAAAAAATTTGACCTCTGGACTTGTCTTCATGGTGAAAACGGTCATCAAAGTTAAAGAAAAACGTACGATTTCCGTGAAAAAATTCTCGATTTTATATTTTATATAACTTTTGGAAAAATGTATGGATCAATATTATTATTTTTTTATAATAAATATTTATATACCCCTTTCATGTGGTACGCTTTTTTTGTAAATCGGATCATATCCCTTTAACAAGGGGTGAAAGGGGCACTGGGCTCACAAGGCCTTAACTGGTAAAAGAACAGAAACAATTTTTCTGATAAAACAATGAATGATTTATTTTTCCTATAATGAAAGATGAATGTTAATAAAAAAATATATTATAACATTAAACTATACATAATCTTAACAGTTAGTAAACATTTAACAACATTTATATTTAATTTCTCAAGGAATATATTAAATGACTTAAATCTCAATTCACACAAAGTATAAATGTATATAAATTTAGATATAGATATAATATATTATTATAACTTGCCAATAGAAAAGAACTAGTTATTTACATCAATAAATACTTATACATAAGTGGCTGAGGAACACATTAAATGTGTTATTAAATTAAATAAAAGTAGTCAAACCATAAATTTTATGGTTTGACTTCTTTTATTTAATTTAGCAATTTTTACTTGAGATGATGTTGTTGTGAGGCACACACATTCCGACATAAATGAGCAACCACAATTGGCCGAGAACAAAATCCACACAACGGGATTATTCAGAAGAACCTATTTCTTCTAGACACATGTATCTGAGTAGCCCACAATTGGCTTAGATTCTAAGCCTTAGAACAAAATCCACATAAAAGGATTTATTCAGAAGAACATATTTCTTCTAGACACATGTAGATTCATAACCATAAAGAAAAAAAAGGTATCAGTCTTTTATCACAAAAGGACAACATGAAAAATGTGATAGCCTTCCACAGTGTCGCCCTATTCTGCGGCGCGAACAAGGGGGGTCAAAACTTTAAACATGCGTATTGTTACTAAGATATTTTCAATTTAATTTTTGAAAATATTCCGGAAATACTGACACTTTTATATATATCTTAAACTAAAGCTTATGTAATATACTTTAATTTGAAAAAAAAAAATTTGTCCTCTGGATTTGTCTTCATGGTAAAAATGACTCCCGTATTCAAAAATTTGCTATTTTTGTGTTAAAATTCTGGGTTTTGTATTTTATTTTATTTTAAAATACCTGACAAGGGGAGTACAGATTTTCATAAATATTATATAAATTAAAATTAATATAGCATAGAAAGTAAAACTTATTTAAATTTGTTTGCTTCTTTTAAGTCGAGAAAAATAACTTTGAAATTTGAACTAGCTTAAATACCCAATTTTTTCAATTGGCCATAGCCAAGTACGATTGCCGAGTTGGTAAAACTTGTGTTTTACACGCTTGGGGTACGAGGTTCCAACCCGCGTATGACAATAAATTTTTTGCATTTTTTCTTAATTCTTTTTAAGTTAGTATAAATTTTTAACTCATTTAGATTCAATAACTTCAATAAAGATCAATGATCCCATCACTTTAGTCGCCCCTTGCAAGAAGAAATTTCTTATTCGTATTAAAATTATTTTACTATATTTTAAGTTTTAGCTTCGATGCAAAGCCGAGAAGATGTTTTTTTGTGAATATCATTTATTTTCTCTGCTCTAACTTGACCTACTTTTTTCAACGATACGTCCAATGACTACAATTCGTATCTAGTTGAAGATATTACTCTCAAAAATTGAAAAAAAAATTCTAATTTATCAATTAAACAGTTAGTTATTACATCGTCTCCATAAAGACAATTAAAATCATTAATTTCTNTTGTATTAAAATTATTATACTATATTTTAAGTTTTAGCTTCGATGCAAAGCCGAGAAGATGTTTTTTTGTGAATATCATTTATTTTCTCTGCTCTAACTTGACCTACTTTTTTCAACGATACGTCCAATGACTATTCGTATCTAGTTGAAGATATTACTCTCAAAAATTGAAAAAAAAATTCTAATTTATCAATTAAACAGTTAGTTATTACATCGTCTCCATAAAGACAATTAAAATCATTAATTTCTAATGTTTTCAAAATATTTATTAACGAATGAAGTTTGATATGATAGGTTTCAACTACAAAATTAAATCATTTTACTTTGTAATTTAATAATTTTTTTACTCTATTTGTGTGTGCTACTACTAGACTATAATATTACAATTTTTTTTTGTAACATGTTGCTATATAAATCATTTCTAAAAAAAATGATTGTTTTTTCTCCTGAATTAACAATTGATTTTTACAAATATAATCAAATGTTATAATACACTCAATTGAGTAAATCTTTTTAACAACTTTGTTTTGATTGGTACATTTAGTTAAAGTAAATCATTAAAATTAATTAAGTTCTCAATATTTCAATTATAGAATCTTTTCAACAAACAACAAAAGTTCCTAGGAAATTATTACTATTACTTCTATTTAAGTTATCTATTACCATAAAAATGCAAAAAAATATTGAGCTTTTCTGATAAATTTACAATAAATAGTAATTATAAAACTTTCTGACTGCATATTGATCTTAACGATACAATTTTTTTAATTGTCATAAAATTTTCTATTTAATTATGTCAATGTCAAACTTACCAATTGAGCTAAAAGTTATGGTAAAATAAATTTTTTTTTTTTATTATAAACATTTACAACAATCAACTTTAAACGATTAACAAAATAGGTTAAATATGTCATTTTCCTTATTTTTAACTTATTAATAATCAAATTAATATTAAATATTATATCAAATCAGTATTAATTTAAAACAATTTTTTTTGTTCTTAATTATTTTTTTTTATATGTAAAAACTATTTTTTAATAATATTAAAACTTAGAAGTTATAGAAAAAGTCTAATTGCACATTTTAAAACATCGCGAAAAGTTGATTTAGAATAGTATATTTTTGTTTCTGATGGAAGTTCCTTGTAGTCCAGTGTATAAAACTTATAACTTTGTTAATTGTTATAACTTTATCAAAAATGACCAAATCAGTATATTTTTTTTTATTTAGATGCATGTCTTTATCTATCATTTGGTTTTTTTTATAAATCTAACCCTTTACCTGCCCACAAGAGGGATTCAAAATATTAACTTTTTTTTTTTTAGTTAAAGTAAATCATTAAAATTAATTCAGTTCTGGATATTTCAATAGTAGAATCTTTTTAAATATCAAAAATTACTTAGAAATGATTACTATGATTTCTATTTAAGTGTTCTATTACGATAAAAATGCAAAAAATAATGAGTTTTTCTGATAAATTTACAATAAATAATAATTATAAAACTTTCTGACTGCATATTAATCTTAAAAATAACATTGTTTTAATTCTCATAAAATTTTCTATTTAATGATTCATTCTAGTCAACGAAGGAGTAATTTTGCAGAATAGCAGAAAAAATTCCCAACAAACTTTTTTTTTTTTTGTTTTAATTAGGCAATTGGTGGATTATTCCAAAAGCAACATCAACTCTTATTTCTTTAATTATATCATGATTAGTAGTTCTTTGATTTTAAAATATAATATATGAATATATACTAATTATAATTATTAAATTTAGTATGAAATTGATATTTAATATTGTAATTTAAACGGAGAAATTATAAAAATAATAAAGAAGTTATATTTTGCTTTACTTTTACGTGTATAAAAATTTAAAGGGCTTGATACAATAATTTTCAATAAAAACTGTTTGTTACTATAAAAAAATGCACTGGACTACAAGGAACTTTCATCAGAAGCAAAAATATACTTTTCTAAATCAAATTTTCGCGTTGTTTTCAAATCTGCAAGTAGACTATTTCTATCACTTCTAATTTTTTATATTATTACTAATTATATATATAAAATAATAATTAAAAGAAAAAAAAATTTGTTTTCAAATTATTACTGATTTGATTTTTAATATGTTAAAAATAATCAGTCCAAATTTTCAATTTTAACCTATTTTTTTGGTTCTTTAAAGTTGATGAAAAATTTTTGATAAAGATTTATGAAAGTTTATAGTAAAATAAATTGAATATATTACCATAACTTTTAGCTCAATTACAAGTTTAAAATTGACATCTAGGCCTGTCAACAAAGGAAAAATTGCGGAAAAAATTTTGTTTTTTTAAAAGTTGAATTAAAATATGTATAATGACATACTAATAGTCCTCAAGATTGGAATTGAGCTTTTATTTTATAGTCTCGCAAAAGTCCAAAATATGAGCTTTTTTAACATTCTCAAAAAATATTTAACTTACAAAAAGAAGTTTCGTACAAAAGTTGTTTAAAAGACAATTATAAACAAAAAAATTATCATATATTTTTTCATTTAAACAAATATTTTTCGAGTTACATTACATTTAATATGAGTAGTAAAATTTATATTCCATTTTTTTCATTTTACGGTTACTTTTTATCATGTTACACTTACGTTAGACACAATGTTATAAATGCATATGTGTGTATGTGTGAGTTTATTTATTTATTGTATCATTAAAGTGTAGTGTATATTGAGATACAACCGATAGAGTAGGTAATTGATTTGACGCTATATTATTTAAACCCAACTAAACGCTAAATTGTACATTCCGAAACAACAATCATATTATGTCAATTGCCACCGGAATTTCTGGTAATATTTTTCTTTTTCTTTGCCTTAATCCCAACTACTTGGGGTCGGCCACCCTTATCCTAAGCTTCCACTTGACACGATCTCCCACATCTTCTACGCTCACATCAGCTGTCCTCAAATCGCATTCAATAGCATCCCTCCATCTCTTTTTTGGTCTTCCTCTATCTCTTCTTCCTTCAACATTCATTTCTATAACTGTTCTTACAGCTTTCGATTCTTCTTTCCTCATACCATGACTAAACAATCTAAGTCTATTTTCTGTCATCTTATCCACGATTGACGCAACACCTATACTTCCTCTTATATGCTCGTTCCTTATCCTATCTTCTCTAGTCACTCCACTCATCCAACTAAGCATTCTCATCTCTGCTACACTTATTCTCTGCTCTACTTTCTTATCAACCGCCCAACACTATTAACCATACATCATAGCTGGCCTCACAATTTCATACTAAATTTAAAAACTATAATTAGTATTTATTCATATATTATATTTTAAAATCAAAGAACTACTAATCAGGATATAATTAAAGAAATAAGAGTTCATGTTGCTTTTAAAATATTTCACCAATTTCTCTAAAGGAAACACTATCTACAGATTTGCATCGAAGCGTTTCTTATGATAGTGATTTTAATCACTGTCAGATATCATCTATGCTTGTCCCATCTATGCCTCGTCCACACTGTGCCTCGACCCCACTGTGCTACCGTTTTTTTTTTGTTTATATAAATATACTTCAAAATAAAATTTATATTTTTAACTTTGACGCAAAACTGAAAGAGATATTAATTTAATCAATGGCACGGTACCTGATAGTCTTAAACACTGCCATAGAACTATAATTCATTCTATAATGGCTGTATTTATGTCATGTCTGGACTGTACAAGTTTTTATTTATATATAAACTGTATTTAATGTATTAAAAAGGGGCAAACCATTTTAAATTCTAATTGAATATATTGAAAACAAATAGTTTAAGATTTTAATGTAAATTTATTGATCAAATTTATAGTGCACATAATTTAAAACTGATAATAGCGTATTTATGTGTAATAAAGAATTTAAAAAATTTAAAAAAAAATCTCTTTTATTGCTTTAATGTTACTCAATATTGGAACAATCTTCTGATTTTAAATATTAAAAAAATATATTACAAAATGTATCGTAAAAAAAATTATTTTCAAAACAATTTTTTTGCATTTTAAAATTACTATAATTTTTTTTTTTTAAATACTGATCCTAATTAAACTTAAATAGGTTATACTAGAGATGATAAGTTTTGTTTTGGTATAGTTTTTTTAATGAAAATCTATTGAAAAAACTAATTATAGGAAGTGTTTAAAAATAACCCAACCAGAAATTGTGGGTAATTGTAAAATATATTTTTACAATTCGATTTTTGAAAATGTACCGGAATGTCTGACAACTGTTAATCTATAGCAAATTCAAATTTACTATAATACAAAAAATAATTTTACGCCTCTCTAGCAAGAAAACCAACCCATCACAATGGAGTTGTAGCATAAATTGGACAACTATTAATGATAATTGACAGAGATTAACATCATTGTTAAAAAAAAAAAACTTCTAAGAGAAACTAAACAATAATTTGAATATTTGTAATTTTAAAATTACTAATTTTCAAAATTTCACTCGAATATTAATCCAACTAGATCATTTTCAATCCCATCCCGTCTGTTTTATCACTAGATTTTTCAAAAAACATTCATTGGAAAATTTTTCTATTTTATTATTAGATTTTTAAAGCTTTAATTTGGTATAGGTTAAAAGTTCTTAGACCTTCCGGAAAATTTTTTTACATGCATCGCCACTCATATAATCGAACTTAATGTCTTTTAAAAACTTCTCGTCAGTTTCGTCATTAGATTTTTTGATGCACTATTGTCTAGAGTTTAGACAACTAATTTTTTTTTACTTATTTTTTTGAAATCTTAATTGATAACATAAGTAAAATTGAAGTTTGAATTACTATAGATGTATTATATTTATAGTTATATGGCAAAAAGTTTTTTTTTATAATAACATTTTAAAATCCTGATTCTTTTTTCAAGAATTGAACTAAAGCTTAACTTAAGTCGTAATGTGACAAAATGTTTTGTCGGTTTGTTTTCTATACAGGAGTTTGATTAAAAAATAATTTTTTTTAACGTTAAAAATATTTATAACGTTATTTAATAGTCGAATTTATCATTATATAATTTTTATATTTAACGTTTTTAATATTAACATGTTATTAAATATGTTCGTTTAACATTCCTACATTTTTATGTTAAACGTTAAAAGGATTAAAAACGTAATTCACTACCATTATTTACTATCAGACTTTAATGTGGTCAAATGCCTATTTTTTCTTACTAAGTTATTTTTTGAATATAAAGCTTTGAAAAAATTAATTTTTATTTTAATAAGAACCGTTTTACGTTATAACTTTTAATTAATAATGTGCTCGACGATACTTCGTTTATTTTATGCAAATATTAAAATCGATCTAGTAGGAGATAATAATATTTATGAACAGACATAAAAAAACGCACACCATAAAAAAACTAAAATCGTCACAGCTTTATATGGAAGTTAAAATATCGCGACGAATGTTCTATCATGAAAAATAGGCCGACAAAGTAAATTGAAAAGAATTATTTAACACAAAGTTTTCATTTAAGCATATAATATAACAATTATTAAATATTTATGGAGTTTTAAAATATAGAAATTGTGAAGTCAAAAATATAAAAAATAAATCATTTTATTGTGTAGAATAGTGCACTTATTTAATCAATTAAAAATATATTTATTAGCATAGATTTATTTCAGAATCACACTTGTCAACATAAAGAGGCATATGTGATTTACTAAGCGCTTAAATTTATTTTAAATTTTAAATATGAATTCAGGTATAATGCGAGTTTTTATGTTATATATGATTGTTATTTACAAATCATTGCAAGGTGTGTCAATATTAAACGACAATGATGGAGGCTAAAGAAATGATGATAATTTTATCTGATTTTTATAAAAAGATTATAAAGAAATATATTTCCCTTTAATCATTTTTAAGAATCAAACGCAATTTAGAGATAATTAAAGAAAAGTAATATGTATGACTCTCATATGAACAATAAGTAATCCATTAATTGTTTTAAGAGTTTTTTTCCTAAAGCCTAACAACATGTTATAATTTCAAATAACAAAAATAAAATGGCGGATATTGGATTGGGCTATACATGGTGAGAACCTGATGTTGTGGTTCTATCGGGGTCGTATGGTTCGAGGGATTAGATCAATGAAGACGAGTAGATATAAAAATAATAAACGTAATAATTTTTTTGCTGAGATGTAATAAAGTATAGTCTGGTTGGTATTTAATAATATGCACAATGGCAACGGAACGGCAAGTCAGTTCACGGATACCATGTAATATGATTATGTACAAGACTATAACCAACCAGCGTAGTATAATATTGTGTAATGTTAATATAATGAATGATCTATTGCTTCGTCGTTCTGTACTCAGATTTATTAACTCTAAATAATTGGGATAACATAAATTTACTTACTTCCTTTTCTTTGCAAATTGCTATGAGATGATTCGATAAATATTTCTATACGTATATATACTCAGAGGTATTGGATTCGTACTTTGTCACGAGATAAAAAATTAAAACAAATTCTTTTCGTATATAAATAAGACGTGTAAAAAAAAAGCTAGCTGACAACAACACAGGCTTGACAATTGTTCATTTTATATATTCGATAAAATCGAAGTGAACTCTGAAAGGATTTTTGTGCTTTATATAGTGTAATATGGTACCCCCATTCCAGGGATATTGTTGTCAGCTCTTTTAGTGAGTGTCAATTTATTTTACAGATTAAATGTTACATGATTAATACAATATGATAGTATTGTTAACAATGGTTAAATTATAGTATTAAACAGTGTGATCATTATGACAATTAATTTTATTTAATTAGTATTAATATAAAATACAGATTGTAGTATTTTTATTGATAATTATCAATTACATTATAATGCGATATACGTGTATGCCAAGCAATTGGGCATATACGACTAACACTTGTGTCATTTATTTCTAGACAAGCAATTGCTAGTTAGACATTCCAACGAGCGTTTCATAATAACGATGGATCATCATCACGGACTATACCGTCAGATATTATAATATCTTTTGGACTACGTTAAAATTACGTACATATTTTTTATTATTTGTCTCTAAAAATAAAAACATTTTTTTTTTAATTCAAAATATCCATTTCTCTGGATTCTTTTCATAAAAATAATTTTTATGGGTTTATAATAACTTTGGGGTAAGTACTTATTGGAAAATAAGTATTTTAATACATAGATTCACTGTGTAACGCACTATATGCACTATGAATATACTCCAGCTGCATAATATACAAACCGTTCCCCCCGCCAAACATACCCACACTGTGTATTAAAATGTGTTGTAACTCAATAAGTGCTTATCTTAAAGTTGTTATCGACTTATCAAAATTTTTTATAAGGAAAAACTGATAAATAGCTGTTTTAAAATAAAAATGATTTTTTTGTTTTTACATAGATTGATAGTAAAAAGTATACTGTAATTTTTTTTTTAATATAATAGATTTCGATTTTAATATGTTAAAAAAATTGGTAAGAAATTTCGATTCAAAATGTCACATTTAATTTTTTGGTCCTTTAAAGTTGTTTTTTATGAAAAATTATAATTTTATAGGATTGAACTTTTTACCATAATTTTTTTTAGCTCATTTGCAAGTTTATAATTGACATCATCAATAGAAGATTTTATGAGAATTAAATAAATAGTACTATTAAGATCAATATGCAGTTAGAAAATATTTTAATTTATAGTTAATTTATGAGAAAAACTCAACATTTCGTTAAAATCACTTTTTGCATTTTTATGGTAATAATTCACATCAAATCATATTAAACAGAAACATTAGAAATAAACGATTTGAATTTTGTTTATATAGAGAAATTGATTTAAGTAACTTTTTAAATAATAAAATGTAATTTTTTTTCAATTTTAGAGGATATTATCTTCAACTAGACACTAGTTTTGATCATTTAACGTATTGTTAAAATAAATTTGTCTAGTGAGTGCTGAGAATAATGAATGTAATACACAAAAAATAAACCATGAACTGATTTTAATATGAATAAAAAATGTATTTTGAAAAGGGGAAACTACAGCGATGAGGTCCTTGATATTCATTGTAGTTAATGATTCTAAATTGAGTTAAAACTCAAACGAGTTTTTAATTATTTTTAAAAGTTCAAAAAAAGTCATCATTACCTGTACACAATAAGGGATTCAAAATAACAACTTTTTTTACAAAACTCAACTTTTCAAATTAAGTTTTAAAAGTGTTCCGGAAATATTGCGTCCTTAAAGCATATGTCAAATTAAAGTTTATGTTACGTACTAAAATTTAAAAAAAAAATTGTCCCGACGACCTACCTTCTTTATGCAAATAACTGCAGTAGTTAAAAAACATGTTATTTTTGTGATCAAATTTTATTATTTTTTATTTATTTTAAAATACCTTATAAGGGTTTGCCATAATAATGAGACAGCCAATAAATATAAAATTTATATGAATCAAACTTACATTAAATATAAATGTATACTTACATTGCCTCTTCAAAGTTAAGTAAAGCATTTTTGAATTTTTGAAAACTTGAAAATTTGTATAAAAAGTTGAACTTTTTCAACTTATATTTAGAAAATGTTCCGGGAATACTGCATCTTTTAAATATATATTAAAATAAAGCTTATTTTATGTACTAGAGTTCAAAAAAAAAAAAAGTTTGTGCCAACGATTTATTTTCTATGTACAAATGGCAGTCGAAGTACAACAAAAAATTATTTAATTTTGCTTTTGGAATAATCCACCAACTTTTTAGAATTCAATACAGATTTGCATGGATGCGTTTCTTACGATACTGATTTCAATCACTGTCAGATATCATCTCTACTTGTCCTAACTATGCTACGTCCATACTGTACTAATATGAACTAATTCATATAAAATTCAACGATTGCTAAGACCACGACGCCACGTAATATTATATAATAGTAAGTTTTATTATAATTTATATTTACTGATTATGTTAATTGTGATTCATAATCTATAGAAAAATTAAAAGAAGAGTAATTTACTTAAGTAGATATATTATATGACCTGATGAAATTTCAAAATGGCCTACTTGATATTTCGCACGCCCAAAGAAAAAAAAAACTGAAATGACGCCGTTGATTGAATAATCACCGACAACTACTTCAGAAATTTTAGTCATTTCAGCACAGTTATGGATAATATAATCTGTAACTAACAACTTTTTTTGATAGATTTTTTGGTATAATATAAATATAATATATATTAAACATAAAATTTATATTATATATTTTACAAAAAAATTTTATAGTATAATGTTTTTGTCAGTGGCTGCTCGTGGCTTGGACGACGGGACGATCACACTCTCTATTAAAATTAATTAAAAGAAGAAAATTAATTGTATATTCTTAAATCTACATTTTTATTAAAAATGCAAATATTTAAATGGTAAAATAGTTAAAATACATTTGTCGTGTGCGAACATTAAAGTTGTTTCCCTCATTTTATGAGGGTACGGTTCAGTTACGATCTTATGTACGGGTTTTGACGACCGGCAGCGTCGTTCAAACAGTAAAATATTAGTGTATTACTAAATTGGGTAATTTATTTTTAGAATTAACAACGTGTAAGCTCGACATTATCGGTTCTATTAATAGTATAATCGCTGTTATTTTTATTTTCATTTCTATTTTCTACTGCGACCTTTAAAGTAATACTATGTGTATTGTCTTTTATTTTATTATATTTAATTTGACAATTTTTTATACCTATAACTTGCGGTATTATATGTAAAGTCACACCCCCTTCACCAGCACTCACAAACCACTGGTTTCAGTGTTAAATAAATAAAAAATAAAAAATTGACTGTTTTATAGCTGCATGTTTGTTAACTGTAAATCTTTTTAATTGGAAACGTTTATTGAAAAATCAGATTAGGTAAATACAATAATATTTCTAAGAAGTATAAATAATGTTTGATAAGTCTTTCATATTTGGAAGTTACAATAAAATTTATAATTTACTGTAGTGATAATCTAAAAACCCAGCACAGGGGGGTCGCGGCACAGTTGTGACGTNAGTAAGTCTATCTAGGGCAATGTATATTTTTTTAGTTTTTCTAAGTATTCATGAGCTTTGTTCTTCATAATAATATCGTCATTGTCAGACATTGAATCATCGACAACTACTTTAGAATTTTTAGTCCTTCCAGCACAATTATGGATACTATAATCATTTATTATGCTAACTAAAGCTAAAATGCCTTCTTTTTAGCTCTTTTAGATGGTTTTCTTAAATTTTATATTTTTATTTTCTTCAGAAAAATTATTCCAAATGTTATCAAGCCTTCTTCTAGTAATTTTTTTGTACAGAATAAAATTTGAATGGGATAATCAATAGATAACAATTAGTAACGATAAAATAAAATATTACTCAAACAGGAATTACGTAATTAATTAATATTATATGATAACAACATGGTTATCAGTTAACAAATCTGAAAAAAAAAACCATTAACTGCAGCCATGTATTATCAGCAAAAATCATTATAAAATTTTTGTTGTATTAAAAGATTGAATTTTTAATTAATTAAAAAGAAATTTTAATATTTAAAATATTTTAAAATGTATATAAACACAAATAAAAAAAAAATTCAATTAAAAAGTTGAGTTTTTTTATTGATAAAATTAAAAATATAAAATTTAATTCACTCCCTTTCCCTATCTTATATTTTTATATGCTTAAATAAATGAGAAAATTCATGTTTATAGGTTACATCACAAAAATGTACCCTTAATTATTATTCATTTTGTTTTAGGAGTATAGAAATGAAGGTTTTCTGTTTGATATTACTTGTAGCATATGGTACGATTATTTTATGATCTAAAATATTATTTTTGTTTTATAATGGGAAGAACATCGAAAAAACGTCTTTGTGATTTTTATTCTAAAATTTTCTGAACTTATATACAGTTGCGCTTAAACTAACTGTGTTTAACAGAAATTTTAATTCCTGATGATATTTTATAAATATTAAAATCTATATATTTTCAGTGGAAATATCTGCAGCAGCTGGGACGTCTAAAAGTAGTGAGAGAACTTATAGTATCTAATAACTTTACTGTATAAACTGAATGATTTGTTCATAATAATATATTCAATTTCTCTTAGAATAAGAATAATTATGGATATTAAAAAAAAAATTGAATGCATATTACAATAAATAATATTGTATATCAGAGATTGATATAATTAAATTAATTTAGATATGTGTATATATTGTAATGAAGACGTAATATATTCAGAAAATATGTGTTTTAAATGTATAATGAAAGAATGTAATCCTTCTGAACGTCCAAGTTCCGGTAAATATATAAGATAATAAATAGTATAAGGCTATTTATTTAGTAGAATTATCTTTTTTCACAATTGTACTAATTATTAATTTATTTAAGATTAATATATATTAAATATATAAATGTAATATAGTTTTAATAATAAATAACATTAGCCGACAACATTCAATTTCTTATATATAATTTTATGTTATTTTTAAAATTTATTTTTATTTAATTTTTTCTCAAATATTATTAGTGATAAAAATTTTACTGAAAAATCATATTTATTTTACAGTGGACATACCTGCAGCAGCTGGTACTTCTAACCATAGTAAGACATCTATTGCATTAATTATTACAATAAATAATATTGTATGCAAAGACTTTAGCCTAGTTAAAGATATAGAACATAAACTAACGTTTAAATTATGAAAGATTGATATTATTTAATTAATTTAGATATGTGTTCAAAATGTAATCTAGCAGTAACTTGGGACAATTACCCTATGTGTTTTAATTGCCTTTATCAGGATGTAAATCATGACATAAATCAATATCCATCTGCTACACATTCGAAAAGTAAATATAAAAGATAAATAGTTTAAGGCTTTTTCTTTATTACAGAATGCATCTGTAATTATGTCATAACTATTAAAATGTCATAATTGATATAATCATTGATTTATAAGTAAACTTTTTTTTACGATTTATCTCTTTTTTCTTCGAGTTTTACCCACGATCTAAAATAATTTTTGTGGTTAATAAAGAGAAAAATATAAAAATAGCTTATAATATTAAAAGATTAATATTATAAAGTTACCTAAAATCACCTACAGATGAGCTTAAGCTAATTGTTATAAATATTAAAAAATAATTTTTTTTAGTTAATAATGTGAAAAACATCAAAAAAAAAGGTCTTTGTGATTTTTGCTCTAAAATTTTCTGAACTTATATACAGTTGTGCTTAAACTAACGATATGAGATGATTGTTTTGTTTAATAATGATAAGAACGTTAAAAAAAGTTGTTGTAATAATTGTTATAAAAATTTTAAATAATTACATACAGTTGAGCTTAAACTAATTGTGATTAACAGAAATTTTAATTCCTGATAATATTTTTAAATATTAAAATCTATACATTTTATAGTGGATATATCTGCAGCAGCTGGGACGTCTAATACTAGTGAGAGAACTTATAGTATTGAATGCATATTACATAAATAATATTGTATTGAGTTTGATATAATTAAATTAATTTAGATATGTGTATGAATTGTAATACTGACAATATATATTCAGAAAATATGTGTTTTAATTTTCTAATGAACGAACGTAATGCTACTGAACATCCAAGTTCCGGTAAATATATAAGATAATAAATAGTTTAAGGCTATTTTTTATTACAAATTGTATCTTTAGTATCATAATGATTAGACATACAGATGAGGTTAAACTATTTGTAATTAACAGAAATTTTATTTTCTTATTAACAAATTATAAATTATTTATAAATAATTTATTTATTTTACAGTGGATATATTTTCAACACCTAGGACGTTTAGCATTAGTAAGAAAACTAATAATATTTAATGAATTTATTGATACAATGAGAGNTTTAGCATTAGTAAGAAAACTAATAGTATTTAATGAATTTATTGATACAATGAGAGAAAGAGTATATAATTACGACATGAGATGATTGTTCTGTTTAATAATGATAAGAACGTTTAAAAAAAGTTGTAATTATTGTTATAAAAATTTAAAATAATTACATACAGTTGAACTTAAACTAATTGTGATTAACAAAAATTGTATTTTAATGACGCACTGTATGCTCTGCATTTGAGTTTGTTAATGTACACCTTTGATATATACAGATAATTATTATTTTGTCATATACCATGTATATGATTTGATTAAATACTTATGTATATTGGCATGCATAATCACTTTGTATATTATATAGAGCGATTGGTTAACTATGAATTGACACGCATTATCTGAAAAGTAAAAATATCTAATAATATTTTCATATCAAAAATTAGTATTCTACGTTCTATAATTAAAAAAACAAAAACAAATTGGTCAATGTCCTCTACTCCTTTCATAAAATTTCGTGACCATTTATTATTTAAACGGAATCATATATGTTTGACTATATGTATAAATAAGATAAAGATATAATATCTTGGTCCCGATATGTTTTGGGTCTGTGTGAAATAGCTTCCTTGCCTTTCTCTCTTAATCCGGGCCTGAGTGCAAATACCTAGAATTTTGATATTCAAAAATTATATGATAATATGTTAAATCTGAATTTAGTTTTATAATTAAAATTAACGAATTAATTTTTAATTAACTACAGCAAAATCAATTATTTAAGTAAGATGTAAAAAAACATATTTTAGACTATCTCTTGGCTTCCAATTTAGTTTCTTCCATAAGTGTTTAACAATAATCAGCTAAATATTTGTTGAATATAGTTTTTCAGATCGTTAGATATCTCGGTAAAATCATAAAAATGTTTTCCATCTCACTTGAATAATTGACTTTGCTGTTGTTAATCAAAAATTAAAAATTATATAATTTCCTCTTTGTAACTAAAATAAATATATTTTTTTAATTTTCCATTTGGAATATTCAATTTTATAATGAGTAGTATGGCATCAAGTAAGTGCTAAAGGCAAATGAATATTTTGATATATATACAACATATTTAGATTGTAGTTCGAAAGATTTTATTTATGATGTGACATAAACATATAAAAATCTAATCATACAATTTTTCATAAATCGAAAATTTCAAAAAATTTTCATTATTTTTTTAAGGATTAAAAGCAGTTTAAATTCATACTTCTGGATAGGAAAAAGAGTCAATGTGTTATTTAAGTTTCTTATTTAACTATCTCACAATAATCAGCTTAAATTTTTATTGAATAAAGATCGTTTTCAGATCGTTAAATATCTCGATAATAATGTTCACTCATTTCGTCATAATCACCACAATTTGGAGAAAGCTGGTAAACGTATTTAGCAATGTAATACAGTTTTAGAGAATTCATACAACTCTATTGTCATAATTCGAAACTTAATCACAATTAAAATTAGATAAATGAAAAATTATCTAGAAAAAAATTAACTACACTCATGAAAATGTAAATTAATAATACATAAATAGTAGATAATAATACTAATAATAGATCATAATTATCATAGAAGATAAATTTCGAATCAAAAAAATTATATCAAGGTAGACATTCAACAAAAATTTTAGCTGATTATTGTTGAACGTTTAATCAAGAAGTTAACATAGAAGCCAAAAACTCGTTCAATTTTTTTCCTATTTTACTTGTATAATTGACTCATAAAAGTTAAACAAAATAAGATATGAAAAAGACCAAAAAAAGCGAATCGTACGATTTTTCATAAATCGATAATTTAATCAATGTCAGGCAGTTTAAAAAATGTTTTCATTATTTTTTTTTAAGATTTAAAAGCAGTTTAAATTCATACTTCTGGATAGGAAAAAAAGTCAATGTGTTATTTAATTTTCTGCCTATGTGTCGATTTCTTTTAATAAAACACTAAAAATTGATAAAAAGAAATGTCCGTGTTGGTGGGTTTTATCTCCCCTCGTAAGATCTTCTATGATCTGCAATATGTATATATATGAATCGCAGATATAATACGCGTTCAAAGCCACCGATTGTTGCACAAATAAACCCTAAGGCGGAAAGAACTAGCGTGGTTCACATTTTCTGTATTATGGTACACTAACTCTTGTCAAAGTAAAAAAAGATATAGATGTAAAATATAGTTATTATAAAAATAATTTAACTATATTACTAATCAAATTATTGTAATATTTTTTAACATTTTTTTTTTAGTTTTCTGCGTACAGTGTATAACTCCGTTTACTACAGATTATCCACTTACTGACAGCTTGTGCCCTCGTTGTAAAAACACAATGCGTGTAGCGAAAGAAGCGCTTGGACGATATTTGAAAAAGAGATACAAAAAATAGTTTAAGATGGTTCTGAAAAAATATGAATTATAGTTTTAACATAAATAAATAAAATTAATTATTGTGTTTTTTTTTTATAACGATAAATTTCAAAAATACAATTAATATATTTAACTTTGACGAGAAGGTATTAATTTAAATTATAGACACGATACCTCTATTTTACTGTGCATTATTAATATAGCCGCCATTCGATTTATCCTCAATTAACTGTTATGTTAAGAAAATTTTATAAGCTAGAAAACTGGCTTATAAAATAGAAAATGGACTACTTAATAAAATGTCTATTTAATAACGATTTTTGAACCAGAGCTATATAATATAAATACATATATATATATATATATAAAGATTATATAAGAGAAGATTTTTACATTTTTGTACATAGTCGTTAGGAGTATTGTGGTAGAGAAATAACTAATGATAAAAATAGTTTTATTCGCGCTTTAACTCTATTTTATAAATTAAAATTCTAATGACTTACAAATTATTGGCTCAATAGTCGTTATCGACAAGTCATTTTTATAAATACAAGATTTAGATATCGTAAATCATTTTTTATGTGATAAAAATCGTTCAAAACCATTATGAATTTTGTCATGATGTCAACTGTTTACGTACTAGAGTATTCTAATTTTACGAGATACGACATGCATATTTCTAAATATCTGAGCATTAGCGCGTACTTAGTCTAAAATATAAATTTTTGCTTAGAAGCGAAGCAAAAAAAATTTTAGTTTTATAATGGTGTACCTTTTTTTGACTGTCCATGAAAATGCTCATCTATCACTGTACTGATTTCATTCTCTTTGCGTTAAAAGAACACAGTTTTAATATAGTTTAATCAGCCCAACCAAATCTAAATTCAGGAGGTGTTAGGTAGAGACAATGAAAGACAATGTATGTAATTGTAAAACATTTTTTAGAACTCGATTTTTGAACATGTTCCGTAATGTCTGACAACTGTTTACTCATTGACTAATATCGAAATTTTTAAAAGTGAACTATCACACCTCTGCAACTAACAACTTTTTTTTGTTAAATTTTTTGCTTTATATACAATATATTTTTATATTTTACAGAAAACTTTTAGAGTATAATGAATGTCAGTGTTAAATGATTCATAATTTAAAAATTAAAGATTTAAAACTCCATGTATGTTAACTATAAATCTTTTTAATTGGGAACTGGTTTTGCTGGGATTTAGGTTTAGCTTCACTTCTTGAACCGTGTAGTGATTTCGTTTAGTGAGATTTGGAGTAGGTTAATAACAGAATTGAGAGATTCGACTTTGGTTGCGAATTTGTTGGCATTGGTATGTCATGGTAGTATAGGTAAAATAATGAAGGGCCTTTTGGAATGTCCAACTTTTATGAGGTTAGATTCAGATAAATCTCTTCCAAGCTGTCAAGATATTAATTTTGCTATGTGTTATTTTTCTCTTTTGTTGCTAAATTTTTATAGCTCCTAATGGACTTGAATGATACGTCAAAATTAGGGCTGGGTCGATATGAAATCTGATATTAAATTCGGTCGACATATACGACATCGGGATTTTTTGAAATCCGATATTTACACCAATATTATAAACATTTATATTCAAATCCAATAATCAGAATGGTTTATTATTAAACTTGCAAATAATTAAATATTATCACAGATTATCTTTTTAATGAAAAAATTTAATAAAAGTTTAATAAGGTAATTCAGCAATTGTCCGAACTCCAAAAATTTGATTTTAGGATTATTTTATTTTCCTATACAAAGTGAGTTTATTGATATAAGCCGCCACTAAATTTTTCTTAAAATAATTGTTATGTTAAGAAGTTTATAAGCTAGTTTTCTAGCTTATAAAATAGAAAATAACTATTCAATAACAATTTTTAAATCAAAACATTTTTGTACATTGGCGTTAAAAATATTTCAAAACCATTATGATTTTGTTACGATGTCAACTGTTTATGTTCGATAGTTGTCTAATTTTACGAGACTCTTCATTAATTTTCATAGATCTGATCATTAGCGTGTAGTTAACATAGTTTTTGAACTTTTTTATTGTTAAATTTTTTTGATTATATATAATATATTTTATAGAAAATTTGTAGAGTATAAATAATTTTAATGTTAAATGATTCAAAATTTAAAAATTGTCTATTTATAACTCGATGTTTGTTAACTATAAATCTTATTAATTGGAAACGCGTAAATTTATTGAACAAGCAGATTAGGTAAACACAATAATAATTCTAAGTATAAATAATGTTTGATAAGTGTTTCATATTTGGAAGTTACAATAAAATTTAAACTCTACTATAGTGATCTTTTAAAAAAGTAAGTGATAATAACTATTATTAAATTATTATATTTTCTTATTTATAAAACATTTTCAATTTTTCATCAATTTTTTATTGTAATTTTATACCAGTATTATCCCAATGATTCTTAAGTTTTATATCCGTATATTATTTAAGTTGAAATTTTTGTGCCAAACTTGTTACTTTGAATCCCCCCCCCACCTAGGGCTGTTAATGGGACAAAAGAGTTGAAAATTGACGAATATATTTAGAAATTTAGATTTTTACGTATATCTTTTTTAATATTACATATAGAAAAAAATTACACCGAGTCAATATTATAATAAATAACGTGTCCAACAGAAATATTTTTGTAATCGTTTGACGTTAAATTAATACAATTATAATTTTTGTGATAACTGTAGATTTTAATTTTAATGTATATAAGTTGAAATATAAGATAACAAAAGGTCAGAAATATAAATTATTCACCTTAAAATCATAATATTTGTCTCTTTATTTCTGTAACTAGTTATAAAAATAAATATTCAGTCTTCTTTTGAAATACAGCTCACATGAACGCAAATAACAATAAAAAAAAATAATATTCTAACATTAACTATCTAATTTTTTAAAATATAAAACAGTATGATAACAATTTTAATAGAACAAATAAACATATACAATTATAACTCTCTTACTTATTTTTAGATTTAACTCAAGTTTTTGAAGACATATACTATTATGTTTGCTTTAAACTTATCAGGGCTCCAAATATTGATATAGTAAAATAATAATAACAGTTCTTTGTCTAACATTTCTCCCGTAAACTAGGATGTATAAGATATCCAAGTAAATGGTAAGATGTTATAGCGAGTCCCGTTATTTTGAACATTTTTTATTAAGTCATGATCATGAAAAGTCTTAAAATATTCATTTAGCAATAACTAAATACTAGTGGTTTCGCAGAAAAATAGTTGTCAGGCTAGACTATATCTAGGGAAATTTGTATATTTATTTTAGTTTTTCTATATATTCATAAGCTTTGTCCTTCATAATAATATCGTCATTGTCAAACATTGAATTATCGAAAACTACTTTTTTAGTTGTTCCAAAACAATTATTGATAATATAATCCTCATTTTGCTAACTATAGCTGATATGCCTTCTTTGTAGATTTTGCCGATGTCTCATTTGATTTAATATTACCATTTTCTTCAGAAAATGCTAATAAGCCTATTTCCAGTCATTAAATTGTACAAGTGAAAATTTGAATGAGTTAATTAATAGAAAAAAATTGTAACAATAAAATAATATATAACTCATACAAGAATTACGTAAAATATTTTATGATAACAGAGCTGGGTTGGTTATACGCTATCAAATCTGAAAAATCAAACCATTAAAAATACAAAATTATTTTTATGAACCACAAAGCACTGATATAAATTATAAAACGGTTACTGCATTTTATTCTGTACTATTCATTAACTACGAATTTAACATACTAAGTGAAACACTGGAAAATAGGTGTAATTAACTTTTAATCGTGAAGACTTGAATAGTTTCGTTAAAATTAATAAGCTAAAATATTTTATGCATTATGGACTAATACTGTAAAAATATTAAATTCAGACATAGATTATCAATATAATTATTATAAAATTTATGTTGTATTAAACATTGAATTTTTAATTAACTAAAAACAAATTTTTAATGTTTAAAATATTAAAAAATGTACAAAAACACAAATAATAAAAAAAAAATTTAAAAAGTTGTGATTTTTTATTGATAAAATTAAAAAAATAAAATTTAATAACCTTGGTAATGAAGGAATACAATCCCTTTCCCTATCTTATACTTTTATATGCTTAAATAAATGAGGAAAATCATGTTTATAGGTTACATCACAAAAATGTACCCTTAATTATTATTCATTTTGTTTTAGGAGTATAGAAATGAAGGTTTTCTGTTTGATATTACTTGTAGCATATGGTACGATTATTTTATGATCTAAAATATTATTTTTGTTTTATAATGGGAAGAACATCGAAAAAACGTCTTTGTGATTTTTGTTCTAAAATTTTCTGAACTTATATACAGTTGCGCTTAAACTAACTGTGTTTAACAGAAATTTTAATTCCTGATGATATTTTATAAATATTAAAATCTATATATTTTCAGTGGAAATATCTGCAGCAGCTGGGACGTCTAAAAGTAGTGAGAGAACTTATAGTATCTAATAACTTTACTGTATAAACTGAATGATTTGTTCATAATAATATATTCAATTTCTCTTAGAATAAGAATAATTATGGATATTAAAAAAAAAATTGAATGCATATTACAATAAATAATATTGTATATCAGAGATTGATATAATTAAATTACACCTTTGATATATACACATAAATATTATTTTATTAGGATTTAATATATTTTTTTTCTGATTTTTGTTCTAAAATTTTAGAATTTATATACAGTTGTACTTAAACTAATTGTGATTAACAAAATTTTTATTTTACTGAAGCACTATCCGGTCTGTATTTGTGTTTGTTTAATTACACCTTTGATGTATACACATAATATTATTTTGTCATATATAATGTATATAACTAGTTAAAATACATATTTATATATTGGCATGCATCATCACTCTGTAAATATAGAATGATTGATTACATATGAATTTAATCGTATTATCTTAAAAGTAGAAATATATTATATTTTTTTCATATCAAAAATTAGTAGTATAGTAAAATACTTACAATTACTATACAAATTTTAATATATAACTCTCGATTCTAGAGATGTGTTCAAAATGTACGAAGAATGAAGCTTTTGAGGATTATTCTATGTGTGTTAAATGTTATATTGAAGAGCTAAACGGTACTTCACAACCATCCAAAAGTAAATATAAATGATATAAATATGTTTGAGGTTTTTTATTTAGTACAAACTGTGTCTTTGTATCACATTTATTATAATCATTGATTTATTATAACATTTGTTATAATCATGATTATATGAAAAGTTTTAATGATTAAGCTCTGTTTTTTTTTATAAAGATTTACAAAGGATTTAATATATTTTTTTCCTGATTTTTGTTCTAAAATTTTAGAACTTATATACAGTTGTACTTAAACTAATTGTGATTAACAAAATTTTTATTTTACTGAAGCACTATCCGGTCTGTATTTGTGTTTGTTTAATTACACCTTTGATGTATACACATAATATTATTTTGTCATATATAATGTATATAACTAGTTAAAATACATATTTATATATTGGCATGCATCATCACTCTGTAAATATAGAATGATTGATTACATATGAATTTAATCGTATTATCTTAAAAGTAGAAATATATTATATTTTTTTCATATCAAAAATTAGTAGTATAGTAAAATACTTACAATTACTATACAAATTTTAATATATAACTCTCGATTCTAGAGATGTGTTCAAAATGTACGAAGAATGAAGCTTTTGAGGATTATTCTATGTGTGTTAAATGTTATATTGAAGAGCTAAACGGTACTTCACAACCATCCAAAAGTAAATATAAATGATATAAATATGTTTGAGGTTTTTTATTTAGTACAAACTGTGTCTTTGTATCACATTTATTATAATCATTGATTTATTATAACATTTGTTATAATCATGATTATATGAAAAGTTTTAATGATTAAGCTCTGTTTTTTTTTATAAAGATTTACAAAGGATTTAATATATTTTTTTTCTGATTTTTGTTCTAAAATTTTAGAACTTATATACAGTTGTACTTAAACTAATTGTGATTAACAAAATTTTTATTTTACTGAAGCACTATCCGGTCTGTATTTGTGTTTGTTTAATTACACCTTTGATGTATACACATAATATTATTTTGTCATATATAATGTATATAACTAGTTAAAATACATATTTATATATTGGCATGCATCATCACTCTGTAAATATAGAATGATTGATTACATATGAATTTAATCGTATTATCTTAAAAGTAGAAATATATTATATTTTTTTCATATCAAAAATTAGTAGTATAGTAAAATACTTACAATTACTATACAAATTTTAATATATAACTCTCGATTCTAGAGATGTGTTCAAAATGTACGATGAATGAAGCTATTGAGGATTTTTCTATGTGTGTTAAATGTCGTTATGATGAGCTATACGGTTCTTTCAAACCTTCCAAAAGTAAATATAAATGATATTAATATGTTTGAGGTTTTTTATTTAGTACAAACTGTGTCTTTGTATCACATTTATTATAATCATTGATTTATTATAACATTTGTTATAATCATGATTATATGAAAAGTTTTAATGATTAAGCTCTGTTTTTTTTTATAAAGATTTACAAAGGATTTAATATATTTTTTTCCTGATTTTTGTTCTAAAATTTTAGAACTTATATACAGTTGTACTTAAACTAATCGTGATTAATAGAAATTTTAATTCTTGATAATATTTTATAAATATTAAAATCTATATATTTTACAGTGGATATATCTGCAGCAGCTGGGACGTCTAATAATAGTGAGAAAACGTATAGTATATAATAAATTTACTGACATACTGAATGATTTGTCCATAATAATACATTCAATTTCTCTTAAAATAAGAATAATTATGGAAATCTAAAAAAAAACAATTGAGCGAAAATCTAGAGTGAGCAGGTTCCTTTGTAACATGTATGGGGTTTTGTTGTAACAATACATAAGGTTATGAGTATTGAAAGGTTCTTCAACTACATTTTTTTTCTTATGTCTATAATACATATGAACACTTTGTAAACAAAATATTTAATTTAGGTACAATAAACTTAATAGTTGCTATAGTTTATAAATGAATGATAATATTAAATGTGTTATATATTTATTATTATTTAATTTATTTATAATATTATTAATAACAAAAATTTTACTGAAAACGATGAGATATTATTTTTAATCAATACTCATAATATTAACAATTAATAACAATAAAAAAATCATATTTATTTCACAGTGGACATACCGGGCACAGCTGGAAATTCTAACTATAGTAAGAGAACTAATATTGCATTAATTATTACAATTAATAATATTGTATACATAGACTTAAGCCCATTTAGAGCTAAAGAACATAGACTTAAGTTTAAATTTGATATTATTCAATTTTTTTATTATTTAATTAATTTAGATTTTTGTTCACAATGTATGTATCGACCAGCGTTGGACGATTGCCATTTGTGTGCTACTTGTATAGGTCAGAATTTCGATGCTGAAAATTCCAAAAGTAAAAAAAATATATAGTTTAAGGCTGTTTATTATTTATTTATATATATATATATATATATATATTTATTATAATTATATTTTTTATTCTCAATTATAATAATATTAGCCGCAATTAAATTTTTAATATATTTATTTTTATTCAATTCTCTAATATTATAAGTGACAAAAATTTTACTGAAAAAGATGAGTTATTATTCTTAATTATTTATACAGTAGAACGGTGTGGCCGAGTCGGTAATACAGCAGTGCTTGGCGGGCACTCTCTCAGGTTCGAAACTCGGTCACGGGCGACTTCATTTACCGAACGAGAGATCAGTTCGGTAATTGGAGTCGCCATCCCACTCCCCGACGACGGTCTAACCACCCATCCCGGAGTATAAAATGGTTAAGAACCCTCCTCCTTTGGGGAAGGCCGCTATAGCCCTTAATGGATTATAAAAGCGTAAAAAAAATTATCTATTAAACAATCTTATTTATTGATTATAATTTATATTTATTGATTTTAATTAACTATAGCAAAGTCAATTATTTAAGTAAGATGTAAAAAAACATTGGACTATCTTTTAGCATCCAAGTTAGTTTCTTGTTTAAGCGTCTAACAATAATCAGCTATAATTTTTGTTGAATATAGTTTTTCAGATCGTTAGATATCTCGGTAAAATCGTTCACACATTTCATTATAATCACCACAATTAGGAGAAAGCTGGTAAACGTGTTCAACAACGTAATGCAGTTTTAGAGAATTGTTGAACGTTTAATCAAGAAACTAACTTAGAAGCTAAGAAATCATCCAAAATTTTTTCCATCTCACTCGAATAATTGACGTAGTAATAGTAAATCGAAAATTAAAAATTTCATAATTTCCCTCTTTGTAACTAACAAAAACATTTTTTTTTAATTTTCCTTTTGGAAAGTACTATAAGCAAATGAATATTTTGATACTTATGGATCATGATTAGATTAGAGTCCGAAAGATTTTCTTTAAAATGTGAAAAAAACTAAAAAAATCTAAACGTACGATTTTTCATAAATTGATAATTTGTATACACAATTAGGCTGTTTATAATATATTTTTAATTTTTTTCCATAAGAGTTAAAAAAATTTCAATTCGTACTACACACTTTTGGATAGGAAAAAAAGTTGTGATGTTATTTCATTGTTAATTGTAGTTACGATTTTTTTTAATAAAAACTAATGAACTATTAAAAAGAATGTCCATATTGGTGAGTTTTATCGGATATATCTCCCCTCGTAAGGTCTCATATATTCTACAATTCGTAGAAATACGATTGCAGATATAATACGAGTTCAAATCCACCGACTTTGCACAGTTTAAACGCAAGGTGGCAAGAACTGACTTGGTCGACATTTTCTGTATCATGGTACACTTAGTCTTGTTATATTAAAAAAGATATAGATGCAAAATATCGTATTTATTAAAAATAAAGTTTTGTGTTGTACTTTAAAAATACTATTAATATTTTTAGATTTGACGCAAAGCTGTGAAGATATTAATTTTGTTATGTGTTTTTTTTCTCTTTTGTTCATCTGTGGCTACATTAATCTAGCTCCTTCTTAACTTCAATTATACGTCAAAATTAGTCGATAAGCAATCTGATATTAAATTCAATTAAATACAATGAAATACAAATTATTACCTTATTTTAAATTTTCAACTTTATATTGCTATACATTTTTGAAAAATGTATAGATCAACACAAATTCTTTTTTCTAAATACATTATATATTTTTCTTTCATCCGACATACTTTCTTTTAAATCGGTTAATTTCCTCTTATACAGAGGGCGTTCATAACTTGAACACATGTGTATAAAAAGTAAAACTTTTTCAACTTGACTTATGAAAATTTTCCGTATTATTCCTTTAAATATATATTTAATTAAAGTTTTGTACATTATGTACAAAACTATATTTTATATTATATTTTTAGTACATTATGTACTATAAATTAAAAAAAAGAAATTTGTCCCGATGACCTGTCTGTGATGTTAGAAACATTGAACGATTTATCATATTTTTTTTTTACTTTCATAACAAAAAGTTGTTGAGAAGATCTACTCAATTGAGCGTATTAATATCAAACCTAATTCGACAATATATTCTTTAAAAGCATTAAAAATTAATGATTTTAATTATTTATATGGAGAATGTTAGACAAGTAACATTTTAATTGATAACATTTTTTTCAATTTTTAAGGGTAATATCTTCAACAAGATATAAATTGTGAACAATTGAATAAAGGTTCATATTTACAAAAAATATATATCAAATGATAGGTAAAGACATCAAGCATCTATAAAAAAAAAAATTATATTGATATGTTCATTTTTGAAAAAGTTACGGCACATTTTAATAAAAAAAAATTGAAAAAATTTCGAAAATTAGCGATTTTTAAATTTGTAATTTTTTTGGAGGTTTCCTCATTTACGGGGAACAAAGGAATTTTTTTCAATTTTTGAGGATAATGTCTTCGACTAGATACGATTTGTGATCTTTTGACGTATCGTTGAAAGAAATCGGTTCAGTGATAGCGAAGAAAAAGTGGTAACAGGCACAAAAAAAAAACCAATACCATCTCAGCTTCGCATCGAAGCTAATATATTTATTAGCATAGTTTTATTTTAGAATCACACTTGTCTAAAAAAACAGGTGTGATTTCTAAGCACTTAAAAGTTGAATTAGAATTTATTTTAAATATGAAGTCAGGTACACTGTGCATTTTCATGTAATATATGACTAATATTAATAAATCGCTGTAGAGTCAATCGCAAACAGCTGGTATAGATTCTAAAAAGATGATGATAATTATCACTAATTTTTACAAAAGAATCATAAATATATTTCCCTTTGATCATTTTTATAAATCAAACGCAATTTAGAGGTAATTAAAGAATAGCAATATGTATGACTTATATAATAACAATAAAAAATACATCAATTGTTCTAATAGTTTTTTTTCCTAAAAGCTAACAACATCTTGTGTCATTTATTGCTAGAGGGTAATTGCTAGTTAGAAATTCAAACGAGCGTTCCCATAAGAAACATTTAGGGATCATCATCACGAACTATACCGTCAGATATTGTAAAGGCTTCACTTCTCTGTAAATATACTCAAGTATTACTGATATCGACAGGTGGATTCTATTCTCTAAAACAGAACCTACGGGTATAACCATTTTTTGGAGCAATTTTGGCATATCACGCCATATGTGGCTTTAAAAATATGTATTCATTTGGTCGTTTTTAATAATTTCATTACAATTAAAGGTTAATAATATTTGATATTAAATTATATATTTCATAACACCGAAGAAGATTTAAAAAGAACGAATATCTAATTATAATATATTAACAGCACAAATAAAAATTTGATTACGTTCTAATGTTACATATATTTAAAGTCAATATAAATCTTAAAATATAGTACAATCGTACTATAATAGTAGAGTTAAGGGTGAATTATTCAAAGTGTTCTAACAGGTTATGACTTATTTAAAAACTTTTCATCCAGCAAATAATTTTCATTACTTTTTTAAAATTAATATTTACAGTTTTGGACTACATTAAAAGCATGTATTCTATTATTTGTCTCTAAAAATAAAAAATACATTTTTTTTTTAATTTCAAAATAGCTATTTTTTAGCTCTTTTCATACAAATAATTTTGATGGATTCATAACAGCTTTAGGATAAGTACTTATTAAAATATAAGTATTTTAATACATAGAGTTTCTATGTAACGCACTATATGCACTATAAATATACATCAGCTGTATAATATTCAAACTGTACCTGTGCACATACCCACACTATGTATTAAAATGCTTATAACTCAATAAGTACTTATCTTAAAGTTGTTATCGACTTATCGAAATTTTTTATAAGAAAAAGACCAAAAATAAAGCTATTTTAAAATAAAAATAGAAAATTGTTTTTTATTATTAAAGACAGATAATATAAGTATGCTGTTAATATCGTCCAAAACTGTAAATAACAATTATAAAAAAGTATCGTAAAATATTTACTAGATCAAAAGTCATTAAAGATGTCAAAATATGGCGAGACAATCTTTATACCTTATGATAAATCAGTTTAATTCGTTCATCAGAGAAATTATGTAAAATATTTGAAAAGAATATATTTTTAGTCATAAATCATAACTTAAAACCATCAACTATAAGTATGAATATTTACTTATTTATAAAATATAAAATATTCTAAGCCAAAAGTAAATAGGACGTTTTTTTCCTTCTAATAAAATTTATTAACACATTTAATGTGTTATTTAATTGAAAACTTGGATATATTATATATGAATTTTTTATGGTAGTCAACTAGTTAGGAGCAATTTTTTTTTCTATTATGGTTGGCAGATTTACTATTTTTATTTGAGGCGTATTTTTTCATTAGGTATTCTCTGTAAATAATCATTGTCACTAGTCATAGCCATTTTTGGTTTTTTTGATTTCTTAATTAAAGAAGGGATAAATATCCTTGTCTTCTTTTTATTACGTTCTAAGGTGTAGGTATGCCATCGATTACATCAAGTGCATGTACGGTAGACTATAATGGTAATATATTATTCTCCTTTCGCAGTTGTGTTATTCATAAAGCATCGACAACACAACTATTTTCTGTGCGTATAGTCATCTCGCGGCTCGTTCGACCAAAGTAACCGCCGCCAATTCAAATATCAATAAGTGATCTCTGTTGTACACGGTTTAGTATGGTACGTACACGGAAACAAGAGTCGCACTCTTTCTACTCATTGTAGGCACACTACGATTTATTAGCAAAACGTCCGGACTAGGCCTCTTCTTCTCTTATCACGACTCGCCTTATTGTGTCTTTACTTAACGTCAGAGAGTCTAAAGGCTATTAATTTTCTTCGGCATACATTGACTTAAATGATTGAAGGGATCTGTTCTAGCACAACCAAGTTTTATATATTACTGAATATAAAATATTATAATTTGTAATGTTTATTATATAAGTTTTAAATAACATAGGACAACAGTCATTTTCTTGTTAATTTTATTTGAATTCTATATGGGATTTCGACACTGATTTTATGATGTTTAAAAAGAGTTGTTTAAAATTTTCGACTGTCCATCCAATTTCTGAATTACAAAAGTTGAGTTTAAGTGCCATTTAAAAAAGAAAGCTAAACGTTGGACTATGACATTTTTGGTTTAACTTAATTAAACAAATAGATTATTTTATAAAAATTTAAAAAATATTAAATTTGTACATTTTAAATATAAAATATGTAAGATTGTATTATATTATTACTCAATTACTTTAAAAAATAAAACAATACTGGAAAAGTATATAAAAAAAACAGTATTTGTTGCGAATTTTTAAGATGTTCTTGTATTTTTTGTATTAACAGCAATTTTTTTATTTATATCTACTCAAAATGCATAAAGTTAATATTTTTTAAATCCTTATAAATTCATTTATTTGTTTGATAAAGTTTCATAATTGTAAGTTAATCCAATAAAGTTATAATCGAAAGTCCAGTTTTTTTTTTTGAAAATGACATTTAAATTCAATTTTAATGATTTAAAAAATAAAAAAAGTTTTAAATATATGGTTTAACCACGTAATAAATATTTTTTCTCTAGAATATTCTCTATTATAATAGTTGATGTAAGAATATTTATAATTAACCGACAAAAAAATTCAATTAATTTTTTTGTATTGGAAATTGGAATTTTCCAGTGAATATACAGTTAATGTAATTTTATTTAAAATTGTGATATTTAAGTAGAATTTAATTTAGATATTTTCTTTGTTATAAAAACTACTAATAGCAATTTGTTACAATCAGATTAGAATTTTTTAGTTAGAAATTCGGTGGTGTACATACACTGGTGATGTTACACTAAGCATCATGAATATTTAAAAATTACATTTATATAAACAATAAATTATACACAATTTTCATGTTAAAATTTTATTTTCTGATTATCAAATCCAATGAACTAAATTTTATTTTTATGAATTGTTAAAAACAAATTTCTTTATTCAGTTGGAAATTTACAACCTTGATCGTAGTTAAATTTTATTGTGATTTGGTGTTTGTACAACGTTTTAAATAAATTTAATATTTGCGAAAAATAATAAATCATGATTTTTATGTGTCTATAAACAGACTGTACAAACGTTCTCTTGTTGTCGAACGGTTCGGTGGCATAGCGACTTGGTTGATCACGTTCTGCATGGGCCCGAAGATTAATTGCTTAAATACTTGCTCTGCACGATTATTCCACTGACATAACCCATTGGGGAGGCTCCCGGATGGGCCTTGTCATTTATGAAGTATAATAATATTAAACAGAGACATCAGGCCCTAGTAATAGGATCTACAAAGAAAAATAACATGATCTTATAATTTTAACAATTGGTAAATTTAAAAAAATTCAAAGTTATATTATTATTACTACATCACCCACAGTTTTTAATTAGTCTTGTAATAAAAACATTGTTTAAGTTTCAATGCAAACAATATGTCTGGGGTCCATTAAAAAATCTGGCTCCGTGGCCTCAAATGGGTGTAATTCGGACCTGAGGTTAATTTATCGTTGACCACTAAATTTCTCCTAGAATAATAATAATATTGAAAACATTTTTTTTTTTTTTGGTTAGTATTATTAATTTTTCAATTTGAGAAATAAATAACACTTAAATAAGAAAAAAAAAAAATTCGAAATTATTATTATTTAAGAAAACGATAAATCAACACTCTGTGTATGTAAAATGTACAACTAGGAGTAATTTAATATCTTACTAACCGTATAAAGAGTACACAGCACTGGCAACGTGATATAAACGGATGAATCATACGTGTAGGTGATTTACACATTGCGTGTATATCTACTCTGGAGTGTTCTACCCTTTTACTATCCTTCACTTGGTATTTTTTTCAGATTTTAAGTCAAATCGGTATTTTGACATCGGCAAATCACCACGAGTTTAAACAACTCTAGAATGAAATAAACCGGAAGTCATTTGTTCTATTAACAATAACAATAACTCACAAGGTCAATTCTTCTTCAACAGTTATTTGATTTGATTGTATTAGTACTTCAATCTTAATCATAACCGTATACTTTACACTCGTTCTACATTATATTTTACAAACATAAAAGCAGAACAAAATTATTACGTTTTTAAACTACGTTAAAACATATTTTTTATTATTCATCACTAATAAGAAAAATTTTTATATTTTTTTTCAACGTTTTAAAATGGCCATTTTTGAGAACTTTTTTTTCTAGCGAAACATTTTTATGGGTCAATAACAATTTTAAGACAAGTACTCATTGAGTTACAAGCATTTTAATACATAGAGTGTGCATAGAACGAGGGCGAAGTATACCCACCAATAGTACGAGCTGCACCAACCTTCACTTTACACCCTCTTTTTGTATTAAAACACTTATAACTCAATGAGTACTTGTTCTAAGGTTGTTATCAACCTATAAACTGTATAAAGGAGCTGAAAAATTGCTATTTTGAAATCTTGAAAGAATATAAAATACAATATTTTTATTTTTTCTTATTAGTGATAAAAAATAAATGCTTTAAACGTAGTTTACGAAGGCAATAATTGTTGAAAATAAAACAAATTTCAACAAAATGATAATTGTGTCTCGAGTTATAAGTGTTGTCAGTTAGGTCTGAGGTATATTGTTATCAAACAAAATTTTTTGTAAATATCAAACTGTTTAACTCGTCGTAACTCGTTTGTATTATTCGTCACGTTAAAATACGTAAAAAAACATTACTGGCTATAGAAATTCAAGATGAACCGTTTTAATAGTTTAAACTCGTCAGTTAGATTGCTCTTAACTCGATTTTTCCATGATGTAGAAAATCTTGAATTATTATAAATTTTACTTTTAATTAAATATTGTCATTTGGTAAGACAATAAGTGAACATCCGATTTTCAGATCCACATGGTTATTGAATAAATAAACATTATGTTTTGTTTTAACAGTGTCGTCGGTTGGGTCATGATTAATGAAACAAAATGACCGGTTGAAAAATGATTTTGATTTTGAACGTCTTCAAAAATAACTAAATAACGGCTACCAGTTGTAGAATTGATTACCAGTAGGAGTGGCTCACGTCAAAATAATATTGTAGTCTTTATGAAACGTTGTCAACACCCTTTTGGATTTCCATTTGTTTCTGTACGACTACGAGCACAACATACACGCGGTGTGTGTTCCGCAACTTATCATTACAGATACTAATCGTTTTCGTCTAAATATTATCATTTTTTAAGAGATAAAACTGGAAACATAGCGGAAAAAAGACGTTAACAAATAGATTACGTGCGTCTAGTTTACATGTATACTGTTCATTAGTGAGAGTCGTGTAGACTGAAGGTGGACGTCAATTGATTTTCAAAGAAAAATTGTTGATGCACCGTGTACAGTAAAAGGTGCGAGTAGTCGAGTAAAAAAATGTAAGGTGTTGTGCCATTAAATATCACGTCCGTATGAGTTTTTTCATAACTGGTTTTTAATACCACGTTAAATGTTTAAACAATAGACCACGTGGAAATTGCTTAATCGGCCGAAGAAGCGTCCGATGGTTCCACACCAGCCCCTGATTAAGGTGCGTTATTTTTCATTTTCACCTTTTTCTTCCATCGTTCACAACTCACCCCGTCGGCGGCGTCTGCGGACACACGATTAATCACACGAGTGCGTCGAAGTACACTTTTTGACGAGATACGTGTCCGCGTTATTAACTGCGGATTATTGTGGTGCCTTTTGTCGTGGCCAAGCTGCTGGTGCTGCCGTTGCAGTTGGTACATTATGTCCGAATCGATTATACGCCGTCAGCAGCTAAAAAATGAAAAAAAAATAAAGAAACCCGCGCCTCACAAAACGGAGACCTCTGGCGTGTCAAGATTTATTGGTCGGTGCTTATGAAACGGTCCTACTGAACACAATATTGTCGCTCTCCACATGACGTCAACCGGGTTTTTTAATAATGCAATCGTACACAGGTTAAAAAATAAATTCGGTAAGAACAATGAACGAACGAATTTTTCGGTTTTTCTTCCCCTACTCCGCCGTGGCGCACACAACGCACAGCTTCGCGCATCATTTTTCATATGTCAGATCCTATCGAGGTATTAAAATGTTATTATTATTGTACGCGGTCAAATATTAATAACGTCCGCGCATTCCAACGGACAGCATTCTCGTGCCGGACAGCCCATGACTTCATGTCAATATACTACAGTACCAATGATATAGTGGACTAAAAAGAAAAACAATTCACGGTCTAGATATTTTCTTACATGGACATTGGATGTAATGTAAGTATAATACACTCGGTGCAGTTCAACTTGTCAGTTGTGATTTCGATTTACGCGGTATGATATTGTTGTCGCTGAAGTGAAAAGAAACAAAAATATTCTTTTCTCACGCATCGAGTCAAGCCGAGAATGATTTAATTAGAATTTTTCGATCGAGCGGTGTGTGGAAATTCAAAACTGTGATCACAATCTATTGCCTCGCAATAGATTGAGAAATTAAAAAAATACTAGTAACAAATTACGTTTCACTTATTTATGCGACGAATTTTTACTTTTATTGTTTATTATTCTCGAGGATTTACTAGGAGATATAGTTTTTGAAGTCTAACCGGCAATTTAGGTAATTGTCGTTACTCTGCACGTCTGTGTACACAGGATTGGTGAGCTCGGTTTTGTAAACACAACACCTCTGTCCGTGGGAACTGTCGCCGAGAAGACAAAATTAACACGTTATTGCTGTTCATTTTGAAGAAAAAAAAATAATAGGTTTTACGACGTTAAGGGCAAATATTGATTTCCAGTTTGCTGACATTAAACAAACGTAGATAAGTCCGCCGTATTCCACTCAAATAATACTTTTATGTTGATGCTTTGTGCGGCATCGGGTAGAACTTAAGGAAAACGTTTGGATTTACAATTGCAGTTTAACGACAATTTTTTTTAAACTTTCAGCAGATTTGTGCAATTCTGTTGCCTTCCCATTCACATCGCTGTAAATTTTTAATAGCGGCCCAATAAAGATCCAACGTGCGATTGGTGACGATGGCTTTCTTTTTTTTTTTTTTTTTTACAGCATCTATTACATACGCGTACATTTTTTGTAGCACTGGTACGTGACAAACGGCTGTCAAACGGCTTTGCACAAGTTGTGGCGCACAGAAGACATAAAATGATATTATAATAATAAGTTTACTGCATTCCAGTCTAGCTAACACCGCACGTCTGTACAATTATTGCTATTATATGGTAATATAACGTGTACTGGATGTGATCGAACGCGAATTTTAACAGTTTTTCCCGTGTACATCGTGTTTATACGGTCGTCATTAAAGTGTCTTGTTCGCTGCATTTGCGAATGTTCGTTTTTTATTATTTTATTATTCGTTTTTCTGTACTACCACGCGAACAGAAATGCCGTTGGTTTGTGTGTTTAATATGAAATTACATGTATCGGCCGCACTCGTGTGGGCATTACTGACTTGGCAACTGTTTAATGCTGTCGTACAGTTTTAAATCAACCGGGCCACATGCATATCTGTATGGCCTACAGCTGCCGAGACGCCATAATTCATATGCTTTCGTGTTGTCTAAATATTTAGATCGCGTGCCTGAAGGGAAAATGTCGCGGGTTCGCGGTCACCCGGATTTTTATTGGCCACCGTCACGAACTCTGTCGTTCCACATTGTTGTTACTATGTACGACATTATAATGTACACATGTACGCAAATAATGTGCACAAGGCTACCGGAAAGGGCCACGCGGGACGCCGCAGTCGCCGCTTCTGATGGGATTATCGTCCCACTCACCGAAGGCCGGCACACGCGACGTATATTACTGAGCCGGTACACTGGTCAGAGCAGATACATAAACGCGTGCACGACACTGCTTGAGTGGATGAATACCGAAGTGTTTCGTGTTGTTTAACCATATGCAAATGTACTGATCTCGGATGCAATTAAAAAACCGTTAGATTTATTGAAATATTAATATAACTGTCAATGTCGTACTTAATATTAAATTACAGTGGAGCTATAGATGTTTGTAAGCGCCATTTGTTTAACAGAACTTGAGTTTCCGGTACGGTTAATTATTTTCCTACGATATTATATCTTTGTTTTTTTATTTAAACTTAACTATGAATTGTATTATATTACATATTAGTGTTATACGATATTATAGAAAAAATACTCCTTTTAACACGATGCCTCTCTCTACCCTTTCATTATCGTCGTTTTTAGACGAGCTGTTTGACGAGCATAAAATGTTTTTGATGATGACATTGACTTATCGCCAGACTGTGTCGTTATCGTAAAAATAGCGTTTTGTTGAGAGTAATCAATAAAATTGTGGTTTAAACTGCCGTTTAAACGGTTAGTTTCAATAACACCAGGAGTATGTTTCGTTATTCTGTGTGAAAATCAATTGTAGTTATGAGAAATCATGTTTAGTCTTACCTTTACTATTAAGGGATTCCACGACCAGACGAAAAATAAATCGTTTAATCATTGAAATGCCTACAAATAGTTTTGCCACCCGCCGACAAAGAATACTTTTTATCGCATCATTGAGGAGATATTAGTAGACGGTTTATTAGTTCTGTTAAACACAGAGATCCCTCAGAACCACGTCGCAAAGACGTTTGTGATCGGCGAATGTGCTTCTACAGTAGCAGGGCGTGTCCGCGGACAGACGAAAGGTCCTAAGAAACTAGACCCCTGTGGTCACCTGGTTATATACTCCCCGCTGGTTTTCTAATTAGGTTTCTTTTCTGTTCTCTCGCAAAAAAAAAAAAAGAGAAGCAATTTCTTCAACTATCAAAGAAACATTTGCTCGAAAACATTACCCGCCTCGGCGCTCATCGTCGTCATTACTCATACAAATGCCTCCTTTTTACAAAACTTCATAGTGCTAAATTCGTTCACGTTCTGGCACACGTGGCGTTCAAATCGAATGTATCGATTAACATTATGCTAATATGGTGGTAACTCGTCTGACATTGCATTAAAAATCAATCTACACGCGGTTGGTACGGCAGCACTCGAAAACCATATGTCGTCGACGAAACGCAATAAAGGAAAAAATCCGCCACCGATGGATGACGTTTCCATCGTTGGGCTGTTGAGATGGGAAAGGCGACCAGCCGCCCATCGTTTTACCTTGTTTTCATTTATCTTGCACGGGACGTATACACGAGTACGCTGGCTGCCGCCGTAGTCGACACAATGGGACCACTAATTTCTGATTGTTTTGATAAGCGATCGATCAAGGTGCGTGTAATAACAATAATAATAATAGTTCGTCGAGCTATAGTAGTGTATAATACGCGTGTAAAAAGAAAATGATAAGGAACAAACAGCGGGCTAGCTGACTTGTACAAAAAAGAAACATTATGTACTAGACGGGTTCACAATTTTTAACCCCTGTTACATGGAGTGTACGCAGTTACAATAATTAATCTTGAACGTAGTAGTAGTACATTAGTCTGTTTAGGTTCATAATTTTCGACATCAACCACCCGTTTATTTAGGTGATGATATCGGTACTATTATTAGCGATTATCAGTAAAGTGTTGAACAAAGAATGTGTGACTCATCCAATTGCGAGACATTTTTCCCAACAGCTCTTAGGAAATTGCACATTACAAATTCGTTCTGTTTTAATGGACAAGAGTGTCACAGCCTAATAGTAATCAAAAGGATTTTAGTAGGTTTTCAAAAAAAAAAAAAAACAAATTCATTCAAAAAACAATTAATACCATTAATTTTGTTGCACATGCAAAATGATATCTGACTGAACACGAGTACAATTGCGTATCGACTGTCCGGTAGACTCATAAATTACCGTGTTCATTATACCATTTTCCAATTATTCGGATCGTCGGTTACAAGCTCACCGGGGGGGCCTTTTCGAAAAGCCCGAGGCCACTGAAACACTACATACTCGTATAATACGTGTGTGTGTGTACATTTATAATATACATTATGAATATTTTTTTATTTTAATCGTGTATCTGTTCGAAAAACTCGTGATTTATCACAAGGCTCCGGTTTACATTGTTTCTGTGCAACATTATCTACACGGGCGAATACGCTTCAGTACGCTTTGATTCTTCAGCCCCTGGGCGTACTGTGTTCCATAAGTCAATTGACCCGAATGGAGAAAAAATGAAATAAAATTATTATTATTGTTACGAAAGGGAGATAAATATGACACTTTGGCATCCGTAAGAACTCGTCATTCCCACGATCTACTGTGGTAACCGTTGTAATATTATGATTACGAAGAATTTTTAAATTGTTTATGCTGTGAAAATAATAACAACGTTAAGTATTTTGTATTAATACTTCAGTACAATGAAAAATAAAATATAATAAAACAACTCGAAATTATCAAAATATATAAATACATTCTTAAATTGAAGGCAATACCTGAGGCCCGTGGTGGTTGATTTTGAAAAACACTGAATTAATCATACTTTCGAATAGTATGCTGAATGATATGATTCAAAAAAACATATATATTATTAGATAACACTGCAGTATTAGACATTGCGCTTCTTTCGTAAAATAGCTAACACCAAAACATGAAATGTGTAACTTGTATAAATAAGCTTAATAGGTAATAATAATTTTTTTTTTAATTTGGCACATTTTTATTATAACTCCCATGGTAATGATCATTTCAAAATATGACACCTATCCAATAATGTTTATAATATATTTATACGTAATAAAACTAGATCAAAGTTTTAATATAAAAGATTAATTTGTGTGGTACTTTTTCATAAATATGAAATCTTATTTTTTTTATTTACTACGGGCTTATCAATTTCTATGATTTTTTAATTGTATGCATTTCTAAGGCCTCTTAATTTTATGCATATTTATGGCTTCCTAGTTCTATACATTTCTATGGCTTCTTAATTGTTATGCATTTCTATGGCTTCTCTATTTAATGCATTTTTAAGGCTTCTTAATTTTTATAAATTTCTATGGCTTCTTTATTTAATGCATATCTATGGCTTCCTAATTCTATGCATTTCTAAGACTTCTAAATTTTTATGCATTTCTAAGGTTTCTTAATTTTTATAAATTTCTATGGCTTCTTTATTTAATACATAGATATGGCTTCCTAATTCTATGCATTTCTATGGTTTCTCTACTTAATGCATTTCTAAGGCTTCTTAATTTTTATAGCTTCTCTATTTATTTCATATCTATGGCTTTTTAATTTTTATGAATTATTATGGCTTTCTAAAGTTTCCAACTTCAATCGAAATATCGAATAACATAAAAGACTAGATTCAATAAAAAAGTTACATCTAACTTATAAGCGCATTAAAAAATCTAAAAATTTACATTTTTCGTATTGACATGATGAAAGTAAAAATTTTTAGAGAGAACACAAATAGATCTTGAATACAATATGCAAACATAAAATATATCAACTTTGACAATTGTCATGAGAGTAAAAATAAAGTATCTAATGCAAATGAACATTTTCGAAGTTCAAAAAACCTTCCTTACTTTTATAACAAACATATCATTATTAAATAGCTGATAGATAACAATGTTTTTTTACACATAATCCCAAAATGTAATTTTTGTGACTTATGAGGTTTGAATACACACGGCCGATGCAAACATTGTATAAATGCTTTCAAAAAATTACTATTGAATATTTGGGAACTTTTGGAAAAACTGTTGTACAAGTTTTAATTTTTGAGAAATATTCATCATTACATATGATATTATATAATAAGTAATTTTTAATAACTTATAAAAAGTAAGAAAATTAGTTTTTAAAATATGTTAATTAACCGTTTTAAATATTTTAGTTTGCAAAATTGTTTTCGGAATTTAAATAGTTTAATGTTATCACACGGAGCAATAATCATTTCATTTGATTTTGGACTTTTATAAATAATTATTTTTTGAACCAATGAGAGCTTTACTTCTAAATCAATAGTAATGATGCGATGTCTTAAATATATCTAGAATATTAGTTTACGAGGATACGTGTAAGAATAATGTCTATATGGAGTGAGTAAAAAAATAAAAAAAAAAGGTTAAAAAGACGAATAAGGTGAATAAATGTTTATCGACAGAAATATTCAGTTGAAAAATGCGTTATGTAAAATTTATAATAAGCCACATAAATTTATAATCATATTACAGTCATTATTTTTAGGTTTGAGTTACTATGATGTCTTTCAAAAAAATATTATAATTATTCTTATATTAAATCGCATTGTATAATAAACATCAACTGTATCTGAAACCAAGTGAAGATGTGCCCCGAGCTAATATTTAATAATAAATAAAATAAAAATACGTAGACGTAAAAACAAACAGCACGTTTTCATGTTAAGTTTGCGGCAGTTTCTGTCCTGAAGGAGAAAACGAACTAATGAACGTGCACCCCGCCGTGCTTAATGATCGACCGAGTGTGCTCTTAAAAGTGGCTACCGCCACCTGAGCCCTTTTTGTCTACTGTTATCCGTTTAATATCCAATGAATATTTTAAAGAATAGAAAAAAAGAATAAGGGGCGAAGGTGGAAGAAAAAATGTTAAATCACGTTGGAATGTTGATTAAAACGCATAATAATTCGTGTGAGAGTGTATTGTATAAAAGCACTCAAGTATGCTCCGTACGCACAATTGTGACAGTATTATTAACAAATGTCTTACAAAATTAATGACTACTAATTTATCCCTTTATTCATAATCGATCAATGATTAAACGCCACTTATGTGTACGAAATGCACAATCAAAGAATAAACATATTTGTACCGTTTTTATAGATATTTTTTTTATTACAAAATCGTTTTCGGGCTATACAAAGTATTTTATATAGCTGCGTATGAGATATTTTTAACAATGATGTTTTTCAAAACAGCCATTTAAAATGTGCAAGAACAATAATTTATTTCTAGAATACTTTCATCTCTATTACGTATCTAATATGAGTGATAAATTCAGAATGCTTTCAGGTTAACATTAGAGTTCAAAAATACTACATCTCTTTAAATTGTGAAGATGAACGGTTTTGCTACTGTAGTTCATTTTTAAACATTAAGAGTACCTATAGAGTCGTAAACAATTGTCAAAGTCTGTTACACAGTCTAGACCACCCTGGTCAAATTTGACTAACCATTTACCTGTCTAATGGTTTTTATTAAATAAAAATATTAAATACGGCCAAATGGTAGCTTCTTCTCAATATGACGTCTAAATTACATAATATATTTCTACATGTTATCCATAGTGAATGATATACCTACAGGATTGAAATCCACAGTCTATGATAATTATATTAGCACCAGTTTAAGTGACACGTTTATAGGCACTCAGAGTCCATCCAGCAATCTCCCAAATCTCCCGGTGTTTTTACTAAATATAATAATGTTTTAACGAGGTAGCTACCAAAACGCACGCAGATTCTTTGAAATATTATTACTTCTTTTTATTTTACAACAGTCCCATATTACAATAAACATGTCATAAAAATATACAGTCCCGGATGCCCGTGCTTATGCGCTTAAATTTTGTTTTATTGAAAGCCGACCAGAAGTCGTTTTTCAACATTGTTCTCGAAATTTGTAGTTTTACTTTTTTTTAATGAAATGCTAACGATTTATGATTTAGGTTTTCAACGACCAGATACAACCATAAAAATATTGTAAATTTAACGTTTTAATTTGCAATAAAGTGATATCGTATACTGGAAATTAATCTTCGGCTCTCTTTCGAGTTTACACTTTTGAAATTTCAACCTTGTACTTATTCATCATTAAATCCAATTAATTATTTTTGATTTATTATACTATGGTGCTAAATATTATTAAATACTTGTGAGTATAAAAAAACAGGTAAGCGCAGCAAAAATATAAATTTAAGATTTATAAATTCACTTTGTTTACATAAGTAATCCTTAAAAATATATCAAATCATCCATATTATAATAAAACTACATTTTTATAAACAAAGTATTGTTATTAATATAACTATTATGAAATAAGATTAGAAGCAATAAAGGAAATCAGTTGATTTTTATTTATAAATACAGCTTAAATGTTATTTCAACAAGAGTAAATTTTGAATAAACCTATTTAAATTTTATATACAAATGAGCATGTTATGCTGCACTTTCTACTACCACTTAAATTATCTTCGAACTCTATTGTTCATTTTTACAGTACATAATTGTTGGTATCTAATCATTTTGTGCGGTTGTAGGTACTAAAATAAGTAATTTTTTGGTTGAAAAACTAAGAAAAAAGGCTTTATGGCTACAAAAGAATTACTTATACTTTTTTATATTTTCGAATATTTGGAAACAATGTAAAAAATAAAAATAAATGTAAAACTGAAACCACAGATTATATTTCCTATTGGATTTTCGATGAACACGTAATCTTTTGGTTTTTTTATAAAGAATATGTAACAAGTGCGGTAAAATCCTTTTTAAAAAGTTTAAAAACCACAAAGGTGTTTTATAAAATTATAAATGAGTTATGTTTGTTAGTAAAAGTTGATTCATAGTTCACTGTCAAATGTGAAATATTGGTACGCATACATGCATTAGATATATCTACTATTATGTGCTAGTCTTTGAAAAAGAAATTTTAGTAACTTCTTTAATTATTTTTAAAAATTATTTAAGTATAAAAATAATCATTCAATAGAAAATATTATATTTAATGTATAATATTTATTGATCAAATAATGAAATGTCATAATAAAATAATAAGTTGGTTTTATTTTCTAATAGAAATAATAAAATTAATTTTTAGTAATTCCTATTCTTATATAATTTCTATGTGAGTTATATTTCATTGGTAATTTATGTAATTTATTGCTTATTTATATTGTAAATATTTCCAGGGATGTAGAAAATTCAGCACATTTCAAAAGATAATATGAATTTATTGAACCAAGTTTGACAATATTTGTTATAAATCCAGGTATTTACAACGTCTGCGATTGTCGACTTGAATGAATCAATGAGCTTCCGATGCAATGGGGATTTATGGTTCTATAGCTTTAACATACACGTATTAAGTAGGTTCAACAACAACGTTTGCATACAATCGGTATTTATGATTTATCCTACATAAGCAATAATATAATAATATGATTATTTTTTATGAAGTTATCGTGAATTGTGGGCGTTAGATGCGAATACGAGGGCAACAAACTCGAAAAATAAACGAACTCTCGTTCTTTCTGAAAGGATGCGGTGCAGACTCGATTACTTTTCTTAAATGTGTATATGTAAAACACAATAAAAAAACTCATAGCTTCTCATAACCGTGCATATACCAATACTTTCTCTAAAGAAATTGTATAAACTGTACTTTAATAATACTCACGGCCAAACAATAATAACAGCAAAAATGTGATTTTCATACTAATTGAGGCGTAGCGTAACGGTACCAAGTGATCTAAATACCAATAATAAAAAACATATCGTTTTTGCACCAAAACGATCAATGTGTCCATTCCAATGCTGTACGGAAAGAAACTAGACAGTTTCTTTAGAGACTATGTTTTTACGGTTGTAATGATCTCTGCACAATAAATTATCTACATCTCCATGTAGATAATTTGGTCTAATTGATCAAAGTCCATATGTGCTATTTAAGAAATATTTAGATACAGTTCACTACCTGAGAAGCAGTAGGGCCTATGATCATAATACTAAGTTTTCAGGAAAATCAAAAAAACATTTTTTTCCATAGGTTCTACTAAAACTTTTTATTTAGTTATTTGATATCTCTCTGAATATTTATCATACGATTAAAATAAAAAGAGTAAATATAATCACAGAAAATTTTCGCATTAGAAACTCAAAATGTAAAATTTGAAAAAGGTCGACTGTTACCCTTTTGCTTATCAAGTGCACAGTTTAAATTTTACAAAACATGCGTTTGTTATTTGTATTCTGCGCTTTGATATTTACACGATCATGGATAAACTTGCTTTTAAACCGTCTGAAAATTGTAAAAATAAACATGAATGGATAGCAAAGAGACTAAATTAAAAGGACAAACTTAAGAAACTTGTAAATCAAAAAAAATTATACCGGGAAAATATATCCTATAGATAGAATATGTACTCGTTGAAATTTTGTAATTAATGTTCAATATGACTATTGATGAATATATTATAATATACTTAGTTTATCATAAGGTGTATACATTATAACAAACTATTATTCTAAATTTCAAGTATTAATCATATCTACGTTCCAGTTTGACGAAAAATAATTGAGTGTTTTTATTCAAAGTAAAACTATTCGTCGTAAAACAACATTATTATATTGTATTTACAAAAAAAGTAAAAGTGCAATTTAAAACAAACACACATGTTCTTTAATATAGTTTTTGAAATACATTTTCCAATTGCCCCACTCTCCTCTTAAGATGAACAATCAGCACAAAAATAAATTATAGCTAAGTTAAACAACAAGTCAAATACTCTTTTATTAAAAAAAAATCACTTAAACAATGGCTACTTTTGTTTATGTGCACATAAACAAATGTGAAAGAAAATAAATGTGTTTTGTATATTGCAAATTTTTTTCTAAGTTATGAGAATAATAGGTACATTTATTATAATGATTTTTTATTGAAAATGTTTCCCGAAAAAAATAAAATAATAATAAAAATATATGAATTTTACACCACGCAATTGTCTTGTCTTGAACAGCAATAATAGAATTATGAGGTGTAAACGTTTTATATTGATATTATGAAATTATGACAAATAAAATTCCTTGTTGTAGTTTTTATTATAGATAATTGAATTTGTATTTCCTTTCAAATAATAAAAAAAAGGAAAATAACTTTCATAGAAGAGCAAAAATGTCTATTATTTAAATTAATATAATTTAAAAAGTTGTTATTAATATTAAAATTTAGTAACTTATAAATTACAAATCAATTCAAATTTAACTTAATATCATAAAAAATGATTCATGTAAATTTTAAATAAGAGATAACTGATACTTTGATTAATTGTGAAGTAAAATAAAAAATATAAATACAATTTTAGCGAAATTCACTGTTCGACACGTCAATATCTAGTCAATTTATTGCAAAATATTTTGACTAGTCAAAACCCCAACCCTACTATAAACTTTTGAAAATTCTTTAGCGTTCATTTGTTCATAAATACGTTACAAATATATATTTAAATAAAAAAACACTTTTGTATGTATCTTATCAGATTGGCCGCTGAAAGGATTATATCTGAAACATTGATCTACATGAGTTACTATTTATTTTTGAAAACAGGGTACTCATTTACGATAAATCAAACGGTAAATTTTAGACGACTTCAATCTATTTAATTTTCATGAACAATTGTTGACACTTCAAATCTGAAAACGAACAATAAACTACCCGCTGTTCTTTTATATTTGTACTTGTTTATTTTTGTCTTTGACTCGAAGGAAAAAGGGCCGTGTAATGACTTGGTGAGTGAAAAAATAAAACACCGAGTGTTGAGGCGTGTTTACATTACATGCATACATACAATATGTAGGGCACGCGCACCAGCGATTTCTAGAAGCAGATGGCCGCCGTTGGATTAAAAAAAAATAACCATTGAAATTACAGTGATTTGAGAGGTGAATGTATTTTTTACAGTGATGAATAATATTATTGATCAGTTAGAAATGGGCAAACTGTACTAAATAATGACATCCCGATTTGATCGCGTGCTCTGCCGTGGACCGTGTAATAGATGCGTAATACTGGCAGCCGAATTAACCGCCTCAGCCCCCGGCTAGGACTAACATACGTAGAAACACTTAACCGTAGCCAACACCACCGTCGTGGTCCAATTATCTTGTTAGCTGGCGGCCGACGATTATCTGAGCACGGTAATAACTTTAGTAAACACAAAGCAGTTCAAAGTGATCACCATGTAATTTTTATTAATACTATTCTTGTTATCAATACCCATTAATTTAAATCAACTTAAACTGTAGTTAAATGGATTGTTTACCATTGAAAAATAATTGTTATTCTAAATAACAGACATAGTGGCATGGATTTACCGATTGACAAATTTACAGTGATTTTTTTGTGTCCTTCTTAAAACCAAAATGAAAGATGAAATCACAGATAACGAAACGTTATCGAGAAACGTATCGCGAAACCGAACGATTGCTGGGGCTAAAAGAAGAAAACAATTTTACCTTTTGACGTTTTACAAAATGAGTGGTAGTGTAATAGTTTTTGCTTTGTATTTTTAGTACAATAAAAATAATTTTATGACAAACCAAAGTATACAAAAAAGATGACAACTCCTTTATGGTCTACATATAATAGCGCAATAAATTTATATTCAATATTGGCTATAGTATTAAGGCCTAGTTTAAAGAAAATATTACAATAATTTAATAGAAACTAAAAATAAATTTAAAAAAAAATTCACTTTTTGGAATAATGCTTGTTTTTATTTTAAATACTTACTTATATTTAATAGATTAATTTTTATTGATAAAAATCAAGTTAGATTCCTTTATAAGGGATAAGGGATAGACCAAAAATATTTAACCACTTAAAAATTCAGTGGTCAACGATAAATTAATCATCTTGTATATTAAATAAGTTTAAAATGGTTTATCCCTTTTTTATGCTCTAAATAGTGTTTGTACGTACAATCCGAACCTGGCATAGATACGGCTATTGCAGAATGAATTATAGTTTTATGTACAGAGAAAAATAAGGTACCATGTCAATAATTAAATAAATATCTCCTCTGTTTCGCCTCGAAAGTATAAGTATCAATTATATTTTTTAATGTTTAAAATATATCTTTATAAACAAAAAGCTCAATAATTAATATTATTTCATATACATTATAATTATGATTAATATTTTTACAGGAATATCTTGAACTATTTTTTAAAATTGTCTTGCAAATCATTTATTGCTTTAAATTCTCTTGCCAGTTCTGCATATGTTTTCTCTTTTCTACAACTAGGACACAGGTTGTCATCATCATTATAATCATTAGGTAATGGTTTTTGACATTTTGAGCAGTCTACTAAATTGAAACAAAAAAAAAAGTTATAAAATTTGTTTTATGATATTATAATTAAATTAATTAAAATTAGAAATTAATTCATAGATATTGTACATCTATATCTTCGTTAATTTGGCATGGTTTAGAGTACCATAATACATAAAATGTCGACCACGCTAGCTCTTGCCATCTTTCCATTGATTTGTGCAAAACCAGTGGATTTGAACCCATATTATTTCTATGATTCCTATGTCTACAAATTGCAGATCGTACGTGATCTCACAAAGGGAGCTAATGGGATAAAACTCACTAACACAAAAAACATTTAAACAATGAGTTAACAATACAACTTTTTTCCTATCTAAAAATTTGTAGTATGAATTTAAACTGCTTTTAATTCATAAAAATAAAAATATATTGTAAACAGCTTGATTCTGTTTACAAACTATCGATTTATAAAAAAGTCTTACGATTCGACTTTTATAGTTTTTGTCACAGTTTAGAGAAAATCTTTCGGACCATAATCTAACCATGTCCCATAAAAACCATAATATTTATTTGCTTATAAAATTACTTGAAACCACACTATTAAATATAAAATTGGATATTCCAAATAGAAAATTAAAAAACGGTAGCACATTGAGGTCATGTTACAATGAGGACGTGGCTTAGTTAGGACTAGTCTAGATGATATCTGACTGTGATTTAAATCACTATCATGAGAAACGCTTCGATTTAATTCTACCTATACTGTTTAATTTTAAGAAATTGGTGAATTAATTCAAAAGCAACATCAACTATTTTCTTTATTATGTCTCAAAGAGAAGTTCTTTGATTTAAAAGTATAATAATACAAAAAAATAGTGATTTAAACAAAATTTTCTCATAAAATTCCTAATTACAAATTATTCTAAAAAATACGATTTCTTTAAATCTCATAATATTTTCAATTAAATGATATCGATTCTAAAATTGCAAGCTCAAATATTTTTTTAAAAATTCAACTTTTTTAAATTATAAACTTTCATAAAATTTAACTTTAAAAGACGAAACAAATTAATTTAAACGAATAAATTAAAAAAGCTATTGAAATAATTAAAGGACAGAAAAATTATGGGAGACTAGAATTCAATAGTAGTAGAAAGAAAAAGAAAAGAAACATTATGGAACATATGGAATAGGAAAAAGGAATGATAGTGGAGATAGATTGTTGGAATTTTGTGCAAAATATGAGATGATAATAACGAATACATACTTTTATCATAATCCAAGGAGAAGGAACACATGAAAAATGATAGGAGATGTGAGATGGTACCGAATATATTCAAAAACCAAGTCAATATCACTCGGACTTTTTCTGGTGCGGATATAGATAGAGACCAAAATCTTGTTATAGTGGCAAACCAATAGATTAAAGGAAGAAAAAGTAAATAAGAAGGTTAAAGAATACACAAATAAAATTTAAAAAATAGGACATTAACATCAGATAAATTTCCCTGAGAAAAACAACTACAACTGCAGTAAATGAAACAATGACTGAAACAAAAAGCATATTACCAAGGAATCAATGAATAACGTAAGAGATTATTGTATTTAAAAGCGAGAATAATCTTGATTATAAGAAAATCAAAAATGACTAGAAGAAAAATGTGAGGAAATAGACATTTTGGTGAAAATGGCCAAGAGAGAAGAAGCATATAAAATAGTAAAAAAGTTCTTTGGAATACGTATACCAAAATTTGGAACAGTAGAAAATAAAGGAGAAATTATTTATGAGCAAGAACAGGTTGTAGACAGATTGAAAGAATACATAGAAACGCTATACAATGAAGAAAAACTACGTGGTTCAGAAAACATAAATGATATGTAGCAAGATAAAGAGTATGTAAAATTTCCAGTATTAAAAGAAGAATTTGACAAAGCATAAAGAGACTTAAAACCAAAATTGATTAGAAAGGAAGCAGGAGAAAATATGGTAAATGAATTATTTTAACTCATTAGAGATATTTACAGAACGGCGAATATACCTACCAACTTTATAAAGAGTATAATTATTCCCATACCAAAGAATATATCAACTAAAAAATGTGAACAAAATCGAATAATTAGCTTGCCTAGCATGACTTAAAGTTTTTAACAAAAAATATGTATAAGAGAATTGAAAAGATATCATAAGAGAACCAATTTGGATATAGAGTTACTAATGAGAAAGTTTTAGAAAGAGTATCTGAGAAGAAATTAATTCGGAAGAGTATACAGGAAAGGCGAAATGAATTAATAGATTATATTTTAAGACACAATGGATTATTATTAATCTTAGAAGGAATAATCGATGGAAAAAATTATTGAGGAAGGATTGCAATGCATATTTCAGATAATATAAGATCAAAGATTAATTTCATATGTAGAAGTATTATAATTAATTAATAAATAATTTGTGTATCAATAAATTAATTAAACACTATTCGTTTTACTAATAATAGGGTTAGACTGCTGTTGCTTTTCTCGCTGTAATATAAAGAGATTTTAATATTTATAAATAATATATTCCTTATTAATAAGAAAACAAAATATCTGTTAATCAAAATTAGTTTAAGCTTAGCTGTACGTAATTTTAACTGTAAGTAGTTTTTGGAAATTAAATAATATTAGTCAAAAACATGTTTTTTCGATGTTTTTCTCATTATTATCCAAATTAATTATCTTACACCATAGGGAAATCTTGAGAAATAAAATGCTTAATTATTAAAAGTTTACTTATAACAATAAATTAATACAAACACTATAATAAATCAATGATTATAATAATTATTACACTAAATATACAGTTTGTGATAGAGAAATAGTCTTAAACTATTTAATATAATTTTAATTTACCTTTGAAAAATTGGATGGTTTGTTTTGGATTATCTCCATTCAATAAACAAAGGAAACATACTTCGTTACCATTATGTGTCTTTGCGTCATTACAATTTAAACATAAATCTAAATTAAATGTATAATATTTAACTCTAATTATTTAATATTAAGTCAATGTTTTTTTTTTTAATTCAATCTTTTTTTTTATTTTACGATAAATTGGCCCTCATTGTATCTATAAATTAATTAAACACTGTTAGTTCTCTTACTATGGTTAGAAGTCCCAGCTGCTGCAGATATATCCACTGTGAAATAAATAGATTTTAATTTATAAAATTGTATCAGAAAAATGTCTTTTAATCATAATTAGTATAAGCATAAATATATTAAAAATTCAAAACATGTTTTTTCTATATTCTTTTCATTATTATGCAAAAAAATTATTTTAAATCGTAAAATAATCATACCATATGCTATGAGTAATATCAAATAGAAAACCTTCATTTTTTTACTCCTTAAACATAATAAATATAATGAATAATGTTAGATTTAAAATCAGAGAAATAAGTGGTTTGGAATAATATTATTTTATTAATGTTGCAAAATATTGTTTAAGTTTTGTTTTTGTTTGATTTTACTTTTATATGCATTAATTTTAAATGTTTTTAAAAGGAAGACTGGATCATTTATATACCTTCGACTAATCTTATAAGGATGACTAAAACCAAAGTTAAAAATACCTGAATAATTTAGTAATAATTTCTATAAAGTTAGTATTTTAATAACTTTTGAAAAAAAATTACTGCTTAGATTTTTTTAATACCCATGCCACATCACTGATTGATCGATTTGACTTATAAATGAACATAAAATTATTTCTGAGAATTCAAAGTGTGATATAATTTAACAATATTATTATTTGTTAATAATGTTTGGAAACAATACTTCGTAATTTTTTTACACCTAAGTTTAAACTTGCCCAAGATTCTCCTAATGTTTTCATATAGCAAAAATAATACATGGATATAATAACCTAACTAACTATATATCTTATGAATTATTAGGACAATACAGCTATAAAATTATAATAAAAAACACAGCACAGAGGGGTCGCTACACAGTGGTGACGTGGCATAGTTGGATCAAGTATAATGATATCTGACAGCGATTAAAATCACTATCATTAAAAAAGCTTCGATGCAAATCTTTAGATAGTGTTTAATTTTAAAAAATTGGTGGATTATTCCAAAAGCTACATGATCTACTATTTCCTTATTTATATTCTTATTAAGATAAAGTATGTTGAATGAAAAAGGTATATAAATATTATTTCAGTTAAAAAAATTGTGTTGATCCATTCACTTTTCAATCAGTTATAGCATTATAAAGTTAAAAATGTAAAACATAAAATCGAAAATTTTCACACAAAAATAGCTTTCGGTAGCTATTTTCACTGTGAAGACAAAATAAAGTCCCGAAATTTTTTTTTCTATAATAAAGTACATTACATTAACTTTAATTTAAAATATATATAAAAGTGTCAGACTTTCCAGAACATTTTCAAATTTAAGTTAAAAAAGTTAATTTAATGTGAAAAAGTTGTCATTTTGAATCCCCCCCTATAGGCAGATAAAAGGTTAAATGTATAAAAAAATATACCAAATGATAGATAAAGACACCATACATCTATAAAATAAAATTTATATTGATTTGGTCATTTTTGAAAAAGTTATGGTAATTTTAAGTAAAAAAAATTGAAAACATTTTCGAAAATTAGCGATTTTTTAATTCGTAATTTATTTTGGAGGTTTATCCCATTTACGGGAAACGAGGGAAATTTTTTCAATTTTTGAGGATAATGCCTTTAACTAGATACGATTTGTGATCTTTTGACGTATCGTTGAAAGAAATCGGTTCGATGAGAGCTGAGAAATGTGGTAACAGACACAAAAAATAAAAAAAACACATAATAGTAAAACCAATGCCTTCTTTGCTTTGCATCGAAGCTAAAAATAGATGAAAATTTGAAATTTGTATTACTTATTTGTAATAAAAAAAAATAATAATTATGACTTACTTTTTTAAAACCTCTATTAGAGTAGATTATAACTTTTATTGTAACTTCCAAATATGAAACATTATTTATACCTATAGAATTACTTTTGTGTTTACTTAGTCTGCTTCCTAATAAATACGCTCGTTTCCGTAAAAAAAGTTGTTTAGTTAACAAACTGAGCTAAAAAACGGACTGTTCAAATTTTTTATTTATAACATTAAGACGCATTATACTTTAAAAATTTTCTGAAAATTATGTAACATATATTTTTTTTTAACCAAAATGACTATACTATTCATAAAAAAAAAATTGTCAATTGCAGGTGTGAAAGGGTTCATTTCTATGTACTTCAGGATTGCTGATTGCAAAAATAGCCTAAGAATTGCTCTATCAGCTCTTGTTTTTGAGATAATGCGTTTTAATTTAGATATTTTTGAATACCGGTATCATTTTTAGTAGCATTTACTTAATAATGTTATGATTTCTTTTATTTTTCAGAACATTCGACTTCCGATCATGCACTCGTATTATTATGCTCTCAGTTTTAATGGCAATTCCTTACGTAACACTTAACGTTTTTTCTTGATTTTTACATCGTCTGGAAGACAAAAGTTTACACTTTCTTATAATATATAAAGCATTCAAGAGGTATATTAAGCCTCGGGCGTCGTGGAGCTTTTCTGTTGTAAGTATTAACTGGCTCCCATAGTTATATTTATACTAATGAACAACGGTCAACATATATTATCTTAATTCCATACAGTAAACAATCTGTCAACTACATCGCTTGTTACAGAACTAGTTTTGCCAAACAACCACAACACTACTTAATAATAATAACTCTTATCAAATAATATCCCCTACCAGTACTAGTGTCTTTTCAAAGTCGTACAAACAATAATAGTAGCATGAAAACAGCAATAAACGCAAAATACCATAATTAGTATTAAATCAACTGTTTTACAGTATAACTCTCTACTAACTACTCCAAATTTCGAGGAAGAATTTTAGTTACCGCAAAAAACACCCAAAACCAACAAAAATCAAGAATTAACATTCTATTTTTTTCTTCTAACGCCTTATCGTTACACACTATTAAACAACTCTAAAGGTGAACTTAATAGAAATAACATTGATAAAGAAACACATATTACGTACGACAAAATAGCACATCTATTAATATTAAATTTCCCTAATTATCTGCAATTACGCTCTGAAATAACATTAATAAACCAAAATTACTTTAATGTCACAGCTAATGCAGATAAAATAAAAAACTGAAAAAGAAATCTCAGCCGTCCTTAGAAATTTATCCATCAACGAGTCAGAATTTAATGACGAACTAAAAAATCTACAATTTCTAGTAAACAAAACTAAAAGAATATTAAACATTTATTTATAAAATTTATCAAATGACATATTTAAATTAACCAAATAGTTGAACTGCATTATCAGTATACAACCAAGAAATAAACCTTAACACCCTCGTCAATGCACTAATTGTTAGAGATATGGTCACACACATAAAATATGCAAATTATCGTTGGGTTAAATTTAATGATACTCATGATTACACAATTTGTAAAAAAGAATCTGAATCATTCTCAACCTGCGTGAACTACAACGAAGCTCACCCTACAAACTATATAGCTGCATCTATATAAAAAAAATCACATCCACACCAAACATTGCCTCATAAATTAATAATACATTATTTTTTTACTCAAAAACCACAGTCAATCATGTAGATAAAAATAGAAAAAACAACGATAATTTATCTTATGCAATTATCACGATGAATGTCATACAAGAGCCAGACACTATCAAAAATGCCATATTTTTACCCAATGCGAACATGAACCGATCGATCACTCTATTAAAATCCCAATTTACATTCAAAAACTAATAAAAAAAACAAAAACCAAGATAACTATGGCAAAGAAATAGAGATCCAAGTATCAAAAGAAGACCCAAACAACTTACAAGAATAATTAAATCGGAATTAGACAATAAAGATTCAACTCCTATCGTGATTATCTAAAAAAAAAACCCAGCACAGTGGGATCACGGCACAGTGGGGACGTGGCATAGTTGAGTCTAGTATAGATTTTCTCTGACAGTGATTAAAATCACTATCATAAGAAACTCTTCGATGCAAATCTGTTGATAGTGTTTAATTCTAAAAAATTGATGGATAATTATCCATCAATTTTTATAAATTAATTATAATTACAAAAGCAACATCAACTTCTATTTCCTTAATTATAACAAGATTAGTAATTATTTTAATTATATATTATATAATTTTTAATTTATTGTTTTCAAATTATTATTTATTTTGATTTTTAATATGTTAAATGTAATCATTATAAACCTACTTTGTTTTGTCCTTAAAAGTGAAAGTTTTAATAAAAAAAAATAAATTTATTTATTACCATAACTTTTAGCTCACATTGCAAGAAAAAATTGAAAATGTTAAGATTAATAGGGTCAGGAGGGTAATAGTGAATAGGGGTAATTGTAAATAATTCTAATAAAATTAATAAATTGTAACCATCGAACTCGATAAAATTATTATTTAATATTTTTTCTCCCATCAATCATATTTATTACAGAATTTTAGAGGTTATGCCATTTGTATTATCATTTAAAAAACCCAGCACAGGGGGGTCGCGGCACAGTGGTGACGTGGCATAGATGGATCATGTATAATGATATCTGACAGTGATTAAAATCACTATAAAAAAAAAACGCTTCGATGCAAATCTTTAGATAGTGTTTAATTTTAAAAATTGGTGGATTATTCCAAAAGCTTCATAAACTGCTAGTTCCTTATTAATATCCTGATTAAGATAAAGTATGTCGAATGAAAAAGGGATTATTAAAAAATATTATATCTTATAAAAAAATAATGTTGATCCATACACTTTTAAATATGTCATAGCATTATAAAGTTAAAAATGTAAAAAATAAAATCGAGAATTTTCACATAGTAATAGCATTTGGTAGCCATTTACACCGTGAAGATAAAATAAAGTCCGAAATTTTTTTTTCGCATAATAAAGTAGATTACATTAACTTGAATTTAAGATATAAATAAAAGTGTCAGACCTCCCGGAACACTTTCAAAATTTAAGTTGAAAAAGTTCTACTTTTTACATGCATTTTTTAGATTTAAACCCTCCTCGTATATAGGGAAATGGTCCGATTTAAAAAAACAGTATGTCAAATAAAAGATGTATATGAATACTACTCCTCATGAAAAAATTGTACTGATCCATACATTTTTCAAAAAGTTATAGCTTAATAAAGTTAAAAATGTAAAATACAAAATCGAAAATTTTCACACAAAAATAGCATTTGGTAGCCATTTTCACCGTGAATATAAAATAAAGTCCGAAATTTTTTTTTTGCATAATAAAGAACATTATATTAGCTTCAATTTAAGATATATATAAAAGTGTCAGACCTTCCGGAACATTTTCAAAAGTTAAGTTGAAAAAGTTAATTTTTTGTGAAAAAGTTGTCATTTTAAATCCCCTTTTGTGGGCAGGTTAAGGGTTAAATTTATAAAAAAAATATACCAAATGAAAGGTAATGATATTTTGCATCTATGTAAAAAAAAATTATATTGATATGTTTATTTTTGAAAAAGTTATGGCACTTTTAAGTAAAAAAAATTGAAAAAATTTCGAAAATTAGCGATTTTTAAATTCGTAATTTTTTGGAGGTTTCCCCCATTTACGGGGAACGAGGGAATTTTTTTCAATTTTTGAGGGTAATGTCTTCGACTAGATACAATTTGTGATCTTTTGACGTATCATTGAAAGAAATCGGTTCGGTGAGAGCTGAGAAAAAGTGGTAACAGACACAAAAAACACATCATAGTAAAACCAATACCTTCTCAGCATCACATCGAAGCTAAAATGGCACAAACCATCAACGCCTTTTTTCACAATAATTTTAGTATTTTTCGTTTATTATTGTTTTAAGCTTAGTTTNACTGAAAAAATATTCATTTACATTTACCCCAATATCAAGGGATAATGGTAAATGTCTGGGGTAATTGTAAATTACGCTTTTTTTAGATTTGAAATTAAAAGTTTACTAAAACTATATTTATTATGTCCACTAGTACATATGTATAATAATATAATAAATGTTTATGTAAGTAAACAGTCATAAACACAAGTTAAAAATCACTTTGATAGAATCATTTACAATTACCCCACCTGACCCTATGCAATGAGGACATTTTATAATTACTATTTACAGTACATTTATCAGTAAAGTTCGATTTTTTTTACATTTTTATCTTAATAGATCACTTAAATAAAAATCTTAGTAATCATGTCTAATTAACTTTTGGTGTTTAAAAAGATTCTACAATGGAAATATTCAGAATTTAATTAATTTTAATGATTATATATCTAAAAAAATCAATAAAAAAAAGTGGTTAAAAAGATTTAGTCAATTGAGCGTATTATAAAATTTGATTATAATTGTAAAAATCCATCGTTAAATTCAGGTGAAACTAAAAATCATTTTTTTTTTTAATTTATGATTTATATAGCAAACATGTTACAAAAAAATTTGGAATATTAGAGACTAGTAGTAGCACTCACAAATAAAGTTAAAAAATGAATAAATTACAAAGTAAAATTATTTATTTTTGTAGTTAAATACTTTTATCATATCAAATCTATCTAATTCCACATTAATTACTTTAAGAATATTAGAAATTAATGATTTTAATTGTTTGTATGGAAAAAGCTGGTTAAAATACTTTTTATTTGAATAAGGAATATTTTTCAATTTTTAAGAGTAATAACTTAAACTAATCATTAACTTAAATATTATAAACTTAAATTAATCATTTTACGTATCGTTGAAAAAATAGGTCTAGTGAGGGTTGACAAAATAAATCGTAGCCACAAAAAGAATCACATAGTAAAATAATGTTAACATGAATATAAATTTCTTCTCACGAGGGGAGACTATAGTGATAGGATCCTTTATATTTATTGAAATTATTGAATCTAAATGAGATAAATATCAAATGATTTGAAAATTTTATTCTAACTCAAAAAAAATGCAAAATATTAATAGCCACAGTCGGATTTGAACCTCGTATCGTAAGCATGAATGACTCAAGTGTTACCGATTTGGCAACTGTTCGTTGCTTTCGTCGAACGATAAAATTGGCTATTTAAGCATATCGAATTTAAAAATTACTTTTTCGACTTTAAAAAAATTAAAAAAGTTAAATTTCTTGTGTCTTATGAACTTTATTCTTTGTCAATTAAATTATAAAATATTCATGAAAGTCAGTATATTGCCCTTATAAAATATTTTAAAATAAAATACAAAACCCAGGATTTTAACACAAAAATAGCAAATTTTTGAATACGGTAGCCATTTGCGCATAGAAGATATGTCGTCGGGACAAATTTTTTTTTTTTTAATTTTATAGTACATAAAATAAGCTTTAATTTGATATATGTTTAAAGGACGCTGTATTTCCGGAACATTTTCAAAAATTAAGTAGAAAAAGTTAGTTTTTGTAAAAAAGTTGCTATTTTAAATCCTTCTCAGTGAGCAGGTTAAGTGTTAGATTTTCTAAAAAATAATATCAAATGAAAGGGAAATATCTAAGGTTTTAGTATAAAAAAAAATTTTGTTGATTTGTTTATTTTTGAAAAAGTTATGGAAGTTTTAAGAAAAAAAAGTGAACAAAATGACAAAATTTACCGATTTTTAAATTTGTAATTTTTTTAGAGATTTCCCTCATTCGCGGAGAACGAGGGAAAATTTTTCAATTTTTAAGGGTAATGTATTCAACTAAATACGATTTGTGATCTTTTGACGTATTGTTGAAAGAAATCGGTCCAGTGAGAGCTGAGAAAAAGTAGTGACAGACACAAAAAAATAAAAAAATAAACACATCATGGTAAAATAATACCTTCTCAGCTTCGCATCGAAGCTAAAATCAACCCAAAATAAACCTCTGGTTTATGGTTAGCCATCAAAAATATATTTTAAAAAATATGAAAAAATACCGATTATTGCGTGGAAACACGCAATGATTCACAGTCCGCATATAATGTACTAACACATTTAATTATTTTAATTATTATTATTATTTAGATTCCTTCAGTAGAATCATAAAAAAGAAGATAATATGGTTTTATGGTTAGAAAAACACCCGTAGAACTTTAACCATTACGATTACTAGTTAGGAAGTTCCTTTCATTATTATCGTTATATTTATATTATCGTTGTTAATGGTGTCTCCAATCGTGAAGGTGGTCTTTGAGTGGTCAATAACGAGACCCCTGCGGATCACAGTTTGATTGACTGGGTGTCGTTAATTCTTTTTCATAATGATTTAGAAACGTACTGTAAAATAATAACAGTGTCTGCGAAATAAATTAAATGTGGTAATAAAACTATATTGGTCTTGTATGTATTTTATACCTTCATGCACTGCATGTCTCTGCAAAAATGCACGACTAACAATTAATTGTAAGTAATTAGAAAAAAGAGTGTATACTTGTACGCAAATATATTTATTATAAAATGAGCAAAGATACATGTGGCGTAGAAGAATGTTGTGTATGTTAGCTATCGTTAAATATACTGAACATAATAAATTTTTGTGATGATAATACAAGTAGGTATATCTAATCTAGCCGTTCCATTTGGAGTATTGTTTTTTTTAAACCAATTATCTATGATTAACACATTTAAAATTCTTTTGATTAACTACAGCAACATATAGGCGTAATTTGAATATAATATATGGAAGATGTACTTTTATTTTTACTACTTAAAAATATTTCTATATAAATTAAACACGACATCTTTCATAATTTATAGGAGGCTGTGATAGAATGAGAAGGAACTAGGCCATCCTAGACTCCCAGAATGCGCTTATGAGTTATATTATGCAAAGATTTTAAATTTAATAAAAAAAATATTTACTTTGGTTACATGAAAACTGAAAATTAAAGCAAAATCAAAAGTGATTAGTAGTACTAGTAGTTTGGTTTGAGAAATATAAGGAATACATATATTGCAAAAATAGTTTAATAGAATAACAGATATCAATTAAAGGTAAGTGCTATTTTATTAATTGCTTACTTAACACGTTAAAATCTGTAAGAAAGTCTTATTACTGATTACCATTCATCAAATACTACGTCGAAAATGTACGTCCTGTGGTAGGAGTCTGAGTAGATGGCTGTAAACTGAAATGCCACAACAGGGGCGTATAATTTATTGGCTTGTAAGTGAGGTCAATCTTTTTAAATGTATAAAAAGAACTACAATACCATAGAGTATTTATTTAAAAAAGATATTGGATATGCCACCCACGAGGAATGTCACCGGCAATTAGCACCAAAACGAGTTTCCTTTGGAAATTTCAATTCGTTTTCATCGACATGCTTAAGCGCGACGGGTCTACTAGTTTGTAGTGTCTCGTAAAAAATACGACAAACGTTTCTTTTTCATTCGTTTAGTATGAGGCCCAGTCGTCACCGCCGTTGCTGTTACATTATAACGTTTAAAATTTATTTAGATGTCCGTCGAACTAATCGAGCGCCTAATTAGGACGCATGTTTGTACACACTGACACACAGAAGCAACTACCCGATACTACAGCGACGAATGGGTACACAAAGACACATGTGCCTCTCCAACTGTGGGACTCCCTGGGGCAACACGTCGCTATTACACGACTTGTGCATGAAGCATTAACACTATACAGTAAAAAGATTGCGTCAATATGCTTATAGTTGCAATTGAGCTATTACAACAATCCATTTAGTTAAACAGTAATATAAACTGAGAGATCAGTAAATTTTATCGAATAATTTCTGCAAACAACAACTATCTCGTGTCATTTAAGTTTAGCCCAAAATTGATTAAGTTTAAGTTTATCGCATAAAAACATTTTACCAATTATCTGTCAATGGATTCATTATAAATATGTTTGTTGTACAATATGAAAGAAATACAATTTATTTCAAATTAATCAAATATTAAAATAAAATAAAAATTATATTGTTAATAATTGTGGTCGCGGCACCTTCTCAATACTCGGCCGCTTTTCGGTCATAAAAACAATAGACATTAGCCCAATGTGTTGTAGCAGAGTAGGCCAGTCCGTCTCTGTAAAAAATTATTTTCCTAGATGTATAAATACGTAAATTCTACATGAATAAGTTTCTTTTCACGTCAATATCCTCTAACAGAAATTGTATTTATGTTTATTCATTTATACTAAGTTTTTTCTTAACATTAAAAAAAAAAAAATTTACTAATCCATAGATAAATATTTTATGCATTTATTAATTTTCAACGTTTAGCTACAAGATTTTTAATTCGACTATTACATATATATTTTAATTTGATATTCTTTAAATAAATAAAAAAGTGTATTGTTAGTAGTTATTTTTGGTATATGAAAAAATACTGTAACTTTACAATAAATTTAGGTACAAAATATATTAACATTTCTGGCAGTAACTCTTCAATTATATTTACAAATGTTAAATAAAACCAGTTTTCTTAATTATATATTTTAATTAAGAGTTGATAATAACATTTTAACAATTATACTTCATTTACTAGTTAATCAGTTATTAAAAATTGTATACACATTATATTAATAAAACGGTAGCACAGTGGGGTCGCGGCATAGTAGAGACATTGCATAGTAGGGTCCAGTATAGATTTAATCTGACAGTGATTAAAATCACTATCATAAGAAACGCTTCGATGCAAATCTGTAGATAGTGTTTAATTTTAAAAAATTGATGGATAATTGCAAAAGCAACATCAACTTCTATTAAAATAAAATACAAAACCCATAATTATCATACAAAAATAGTATATTTTTCAATATGGTAGCCATTTGCGTATAGAAGATAGATCGTCGGGACAAATTTTTTTTTTTCATTTTGTAGTACATAAAATAAGCTTTAATTTTATATATGTTTAAAGGACGCAGTATTTCCGGAACATTTTCAAAAATTAAGTTGAAAAAGTTATTTTTTGTAAAAAAGTTACTATTTTAAATCCTCCCAGTGAGCAGAATAAGTGTTAGATTTTCAAAAAAAATTATATCAAATGAAAGGGAAATATCTAAGGTTTCAATACAAAAAAATATTATTTTTATTTGTTCATTTTTGAAAAAGTTATGGCAGTTTTAAGTACAAAAAACATCCCGATAAAATGTAATTTTTATCGCAAACATTACATTTTTTTTTAAATTTTCGACAGCCATTTGCACATAGAAGATAAGATGTCGGGACAAATTTTTTTTTTTCATTTGATAGTATATAACATAACCTTTGATTTGATATATGTTTAAAGGACGCAGTATTTCCGGAACATTTTCAAAAGTTCAGTTGAAAAAGATCTATGTTTTTTACAATATTTTAAGTTTTGAACGCCCCCTATATAAGGGGAAATTGTCCAATTTTAATAAAAAGTATGTCAAATGAAAGATGTACTTATAATGTATTTAGAAAAAAAAAATTTGTGCTGATATATACATTTTTCAAAAAGTTATAGCATTTTTAAGTTGAAAATTTAAAATCGAAAATCGAAAATTTTAACACAAAAATAGTGTTTTTTTAACTACGGCAGCCGTTTAAATGTAGAAAAAAAAGTGTCGGGACAAATTTTTTTTTTTCATTTTGTAGTACATAAAATAAGCTTTAATTTGATATATGTTTAAAGGACGCAGTCTTTCCGGAACATATTCAAAAATTAAGTTGAAAAAAATTATTTTTGTAAAAAAGTTGCCATTTTAAACCCCCCCCCAATGAGCAGGTTAAGTGATAGATTTTCAAAAAAATGATATCAAATGNACGCCCCCCAATGAGCAGGTTAAGTGATAGATTTTCAAAAAAATGATATCAAATGAAAGGGAAATATCTAAGGTTTCAATACAAAAAAATATTATTTTTATTTGTTCATTTTTGAAAAAGTTATGGCAGTTTTAAGTACAAAAAACATCCCGATAAAATGTAATTTTTATCGCAAACATTACATTTTTTTTTAAATTTTCGACAGCCATTTGCACATAGAAGATAAGATGTCGGGACAAATTTTTTTTTTTCATTTGATAGTATATAACATAACCTTTGATTTGATATATGTTTAAAGGACGCAGTATTTCCGGAACATTTTCAAAAGTTCAGTTGAAAAAGATCTATGTTTTTTACAATATTTTAAGTTTTGAACGCCCCCTATATAAGGGGAAATTGTCCAATTTTAATAAAAAGTATGTCAAATGAAAGATGTACTTATAATGTATTTAGAAAAAAAAAATTTGTGCTGATATATACATTTTTCAAAAAGTTATAGCATTTTTAAGTTGAAAATTTAAAATCGAAAATCGAAAATTTTAACACAAAAATAGTGTTTTTTTAACTACGGCAGCCGTTTAAATGTAGAAAAAAAAGTGTCGGGACAAATTTTTTTTTTTCATTTTGTAGTACATAAAATAAGCTTTAATTTGATATATGTTTAAAGGACGCAGTCTTTCCGGAACATTTTCAAAAATTAAGTTGAAAAAATTAATTTTTGTAAAAAAGTTGCCATTTTAAATCCCCCCCAATGAGCAGGTTAAGTGATAGATTTTCAAAAAAATGATATCAAATGAAAGGTAAATATCTAAGGTTTTAGTATAAAAAAAAATTATGTTGATTTGTTGATTTTTCAAAAAGTTATGGAAGTTTTAAGAAAAAAAAGTGAAAAAATTTCGAAAATTAGCGATTTTTAAATTTGTAATTTTTTTGGATATTTCCCCCATTTGCGGGGAACGAGGGAATTTTTTTCAATTTTTAAGGGTAATGTCTTCAACTAGATACGATTTGTGATCTTTTGACGTATTTTTGAAAGAAATCGGTCCAGTGAGAGCTGAGAAAAAGTGGCAACAGACAGAAAAAAAAAAAAAAAAAAACACATCATAGTAAAATTAATACCTTCTCCGCTTCGCATCGAAGCTAAAAAATGATGTTTTTATTCATCTACGATTGTAGTAGATAAAAAAAATATAAGTTAAAACCTAAAACTAAATTGATAAAGTACATTTAATAATATTTTTTTGGACTAAATATATAATATATTACTATAACGACTTTAATTTTTAACAATTGATACATTTATACTAAGTATAAATGTGTACTTAACTGTTTGTTTCAGTAATTCCTTATTATGGAAGAAATGATTAAAACATATCATTATACAAGGTGATTCCTAAGTTAGGCTATACAAAATGTCTTAAAAAAGGAATATTTTATTTTTTAAATGCTTTTTATTAGCATTTACACATTTTATTTTAAATTCGTTACTTACTACTTTGTGTTTGTTTTTCATAAACTAATATGTCAGTTTTAGAAATTTGATACAATACCCATAACAATTTTTATTTCAATGATTTATTAGTCTAATTTTTATATATAATTTAAATTATCATACATGTTAAATGTTACAATACTTAAAATTCCTATTTTCAATATTACTGAGAAAATGTATTTTACTCATACCATCACCAAAGACCGAGTAGAATGCATGTGACCTTAAATAATTATTTACCTGATTATTATTTAAAACTATAAAAAAATATTATTAATATTTTACTATCAATAAACAAACAAAATGAAATTTTGATAAAATTCGTTTATTTATTATTATAATCATTAAACAAACCAGTTTTACCCTACTGACCAGTTTAATTGAAAAAATTTGTTTAATAAATTTTAATTTAAGAAAATATTTACTTGAATAAATTAATTTACAGATCATGGTGAAAATAAAAAAATTGTATGACTATCACATTTTACTGTCATAATCTCTTTTGATACATTGCATTAAATCGATGAACGCGATTGATTTAAGTCAAATCACGAAAGCAGACTTACAAGCCCTTAGAACTTGTTACAAAAATGTTATTAGTTGTAATTAAATCATCATCTCAAACTAATAAACATAAGATAATAAGCACGACTGTTATGTAAAAGCAGGGACAAATCAAATCAAATTAGTACATTTGAAGATTACAGTGAAGTGTATTACGATAGTGTTTAAAAATGATCAAAAATAAAATTGTATACAACTGTAATTTATGACAAATTTATTACTTATTATTAATCAGACCTAGTAAAAATTATCGCTCCTCTTTACCGAAACGTATAAGTAAAATGCATCAATACCAAATATTTTTATTGTTGCTGTTAATTTTACTTATCATCAAATTAAGCATTTGATTCAAAAAATATCACAAGACAAAATTTACAATCCCTTAAGAAGAAATATCTAAATTTTATGAATTTAGAGTTAAAAAAACATTATTATTACGCTAATTTCGGCATTGATAATAATGAAAATGTGATTTGTCCTTTTATGGACTTTGTAATTCTAGAATCTTGGCTTATTAAATTAATTGATTTCTAAAATGGTATATTAAAAAAGTATTCAATACAAACACCCAAAATATTTTAACGTTTTAAAATTATTCTGCATAATGTCTTCATTATATTTAAAAAAAATATATTTTTCCTTTTGTAAATTATGATTTATTTAGATAAATAAGTTAAAATTATTTTTATGAAGTAGCTTTTTAACATCTGCACTGTGTGAATAAATATATAATAAAATTTATTTTATTGAATTCATAAATTATTCTCTATTATTTACTTAAAAAATAAAATTTACAGTGTATTTTTAAAATCAACTAAATTTTAAAATATTAAATATAACACAAACAAAAATTATTAAGAACATGTTAAATTATCGAGCAAAATTAAAGGAACTTTAAATATTTAGGTTTAAATTTATTATTACTTTACTTTTTGATTTACAATTGGTTAAATTATTTTTAGGTCTTGTCAATTGTAATGGTACCAACTTAAGGGTTTTAAACGGTTTCATTTTAATAAACCAAATGTTAAAATGATCCAAATAAGAAAATGTCTGATAGATTTATTTGAAAAATGACATTTATTACTGTAACACATATCATAACGAGAATTTAAATATAAAAATTGTAAAACAAAAATTCCTTTAAAAACTTAAAACACTATTCTATCATCGTAAAATTTTAATAAAATGATTTTCTACATTAACACAGATTTAAAAAATTGTTAATTTATTTTTGATCTAATACATTCATATAATTTTCTTACACGGGTCGGTTTTTGAAACTTATTTTTTATATCTTCAGTTAAATCATATACCATTTCCTCACAAAAAATTTCATTAATATTTTTTAAAAAATCATCTTCAAGATAAAGATCTGTAAAGTCAATTTTAGGTTTCATTTCTTCCATACATTCCGATAAACCATCCATATAATCATCATCGCGTACTTGGCAATCAGTATCATATAAATGATTATACTTAATATAATAATTCATATATACAGTAGTTACACAATTAATATGCCTTATGGATAAGGATTCATATTCAAATACTTTTTTAATTTCATTCAAAAGATTAGAAAAGTTAATCTTAACTTTAGCTATTGATAGACCTTTTTCATTCATTTTTATTGCGTAATCACAAAATCTATACATATAAGTTATTCCTACACTTTCAATTGCATTTAAAACTGTTGCATAACATTTAACATACGAACTTCCTTCGCATAAAAATTCTTCGGTAAATTTTGGTTCTAGTAAATCCGACAATTTTTTCCCTACCACCTTCATATCTTCAAAAAATAGAACATCATTTTCTGCTGGAGTATTATCCCAAGGTTTTGGACAAACGACTGCGTTTAAGTTTCCAGGATATTCATTAGCATAAAAATCGTTGCGATTAAGCCTCAACTCCATAAATTTTGAATACTCTTGTTTGAGACGATTCAAATCTTTTATTGTGATATTATTTTTGTCAAACACTTCTTTTGCGAATAAAGATTTTACTAATGTAATTAACAGTGTGAACATAATTATTTTACAGAGATACATTTTACTTATTACTACACGAAAATGAAGTCAACTTCTCAAAATTTATAATAAAAAAATAATTAGTACAAACAATTTATTACATTTGTTCAATTTATTTGAGGTATTTGATTTATATATGATGTTTCTTTTTAATTACATAATTTATCATTCTGTTAACTTTTCAGGATTAGATTTTGTGTAATGTTTGATCAATATTGTTTTTATACAAAATTATTAATTTTTACCTGAAATTTATGAAAAATATTTCATTGTTATATTTAATTGATTCATAATAAGTATATACAAATTGAAATTTTTATGAAAATATAGGCACATTTTTGTTTAATTAAAGGTTATTAATGTTTGTAGAAAGTTTGGTTGATAACATCATTTGAAAAATCGTTATGATTAAGCCTCAACTTCATAAATTTTGGATACTCTGGCTTGAGACGATTTAAATCTTTTATTGTGATATTATTTTTGTCAAAATCTTCTCTTGCGAATAATGATTTAATCAATGTAATTAACAGCGTTAACATAATAGTCTTACAAAACATACATTTTACTTATTAGAAAACGCAGATAAAGTCAACTTCCCACAATATTATATTTCAAAAATAATTTATACAAACAATTTATTACATTTGTTCAATTTCTTGACGTATTTAAATTAATGTTTGAAAAAAATGTTTTTTTCTAATTACACAAAGACCTCTATTCGTTTGTATTATGGCTTATTTGTATTATAATATGCTTGTATTATTTTTATACACATTGTTTTATTTTTACATTAAATGTATGAAAAATATTTCATTGTTATATTTATTTTATTTATAAAAACCATATACAAATTTTCGTTTTCATGAAAATATTATTTATCACTTTTTTGATTAATTCAAGGGTATTTATGTTTGTTTGATAACAACATTTGAACAAATACTTAGTGTTGTGGGTTATATCTTACAACACACAATTATTTAAATGGCGGTAGACTTTTATTAAACAAAATTATAACACGAAAATAGACGTATAAACACTAAAAGAAAATATATGTATATACAGTAAGGAAAAATNAACTTATTAAAAAAAAAAAAATCAAGATCCAAGTAAAATATTCGGAAAAAATGTCGTCTTGTTCTAAAATTTTTTTTTTGTTTAGTAATAAAATAATTTAAATGGTTACGGCGGCTTATGAATTTTATTAGTTTGTTTTTATATTGTCTTGCTCTAGCCTTTAATTGATCCGTCCTTGATAACTTTTTCATCTCGTGGTATTCCTATTCCTGATCCTATTAATATTCTTAACTGATGTTATTTCCTATTATTTCTACAACTATTTAGATTTTCTATTAAAATTAGTATTAGAAAAATTAATATCAGTTCTGCTCTAATTTAAACACTTTGACTGGATTATTTAATTATAGCTTTATATTTTTAATTATGCCATTAATATCGTTTAAGATAAAACATTGTAAAGTGGAAAATAAAGGCCATTGTACTTAGATCACTAAGTAGTTCTCAGTGTATAGCTTTAATTGCCATACAGACAAGTACTGCAATATAAGCTCTTATATACTAGACCATAAAAATCTAATCTTGTTTTCAAAAATGGTTTCGAAAGTGTTACTCAGACATTAGTTAGTTGACCCATTGGTAGTTGTTTAAATGTCGGTTTTTGATACAAACACAAATTTCTCCCGCTCATTAGCTATATTTATGTCTCATAATAAATAATAGACTTAGGGTTCCTAGGTATAAATATGTTACATTTAAAAAATTAACTATTAAATTTTTAACTGTATGATTATTAAAAAAAAGAATAAGATGCTTTTTATCTGTTGAAATTATTGCATGACTAAAACTACTCTTAATAATATTTCATCCGTAACACATTGAAAAATTACTGACGCACTAGTTAAACTATATATTATCTGGTTTATTTATACAAACTTTTTAAAGTATTCATAGTAAGATATACTGAATTTTTTATCAAGTCTAATTGTCATTTAATTTTGTGTTGTAATAAATTGTTCAATTTTATTTTATTAAATTTTATAATTTCTACTACATTATTTTCTAAACTTCAACTATATTACCAATAATTTTAATAGCTTTTAATGTATCTCACCATTTAAGAAATCATGTATTTAATTAAGATTCATCGAATAAGGAAGTATCAAAACTTTTACTACTTATCATAAACAACTCTAACTCTTTTCTATCTCTAGAATTTTTATTTTACTTTAATATTAACTAATAATTTACCCTACAATAATAATATACCACCAGTTATAAAAATAAATTTAATTTTTGTATTTATTGAGAGTTATAAAATATTTATAATACAATTTCTCAATTATAATTGAAGCGCAGGCACCGACACAAGTTTATCCACAATAATTCAAGTCTTAACAGACAACCCCTGCTTTTGCCTTAAAATTATCTTCCACGATTCAATTCATCTATTAAATTATATATTCAAATAGGCATCGAAGCATTACGACAGTAATTTTAATCATTATTATAAATTATTACTAACTTAAAAAAAATAATTACATAATATGAGTTAATTACTTGTGACTATTATTTTATTTTATTATTTTAAAAATAAAAAATATTAAACTCAAAATGCACAAAAAATTATAGAAATCGTCTAAAAATATTTTAGAAAAGATGTTACCATCATCAGTACTAAGCACATAATGACAATAATACTGAAAAATACACTCTTATTTACCCTTAGTAACCTTATCGCCTAGTAACATTATCACCTAAATACTTTATTACCTAGTGACGTTATCATTTAGTCGATTAATACATCAAAATAACATATTCATGACAATTTAAAACATTCGAAAGAACAATAGCAGTCCCTACCAAAAAAATTCTTAGAGACGAATCTCTATATTAAAGAGCAATACATACAAATATTTTCAACATACTATTAATCTGAAAAATATAATTTAATCTAATATTGATAATTATAATAAGAATTGATGACTTATGGTTATTATTATTTAAAATATAAATTAAAAACGAACAAATATTTAACTAAAAAACCACAAAAATGACTAAAAATCGCGGATACGTATTTCGGGAACAATGTTACCATTAACAAATCTAAGTACTTACTGACATCTAACCGAAAAATATATATCCTTAGTGATTTTATCATCTAATACATTATCACTATATGATATTAACGCATTTTGATATTTTACACAATTTATTATGAATTTTACATTTGGCCTAAGTCTTATTAAATCAATTATTCTTATTTTTAAATAATACCTTTGTCTATCTTGTATATGTTCTTTGTAATTATTTACGTATTTAATTATTTTGTCATTTTAATGAAGTGATTATGTGTCCATAGATATTGATCCACAGTTGATATATCAACTTCTTGATTATTAATATTGTTTTTAACCTAACCTCTATGTATCTTTTCATTTGTTATACGTAACTTTTATTACAAATCTCTCACGATTTATTTCATAAATGCCTGATTTCCCTTTTCTTTTACATTATTTTTAGAGTTTCTTAATAAATATTTTAAATTAAGATACTAAAGTAAAAGTGAAATACTTAAAATTCTAGCTTATGAAATGTATATTATCTGTACATTTCATTCGAAATGTACAGATAATATGGGAAATTTAATTATTTATCATTTCCTCACACAAGTATACTAGTGTACTAGTTGACTTCCTTTCTTCATTCTATTTTAGTATTCATAGAAACGATAGGAACATGTTTTTATTTTGGAAATTATAGAATATAGAATACTATTATTTTCCGAAAACAAACAATTATATTACATTTAAAATTCTTTTAAATATTTCATAGTTAAACAATTACTCTGTATAGTTTTATATTTATAAAATAAATTGTGTAATTTTAAAATTGAATCTGTGTAAAATGATTTACACATGATGATCGAACAATTTTCTTTCATCTCTTTTAATTTTAGGGAATCTTATATAAAAATGGGTTCGGAATATATCAATACGACTTGAAATGTTTCTAGCAATTTTTTTTATATATTATTAAATTAACGTTAGTTAAAAGGGATGAAAACGTAAAGATATGATATATCATATCTATTGCTCTATTATAAGATTTTTCTAATTTTAAACAAAAAAATTAAGAAAAAGTTTAATAAACAAAAAATGAAATTTAAATATTATCAGGCATTACACGTGATCAAATTCATACTTGTATATTTTTAATTTAATTTGAATAGTTAATAATATAAAATTAAAATAAACTCATTTAAAAAAATATAATATCCCATTTCTTCAACTAAAAAATAAACAAAAATAAGTTTTAGCTGTTTAAACAAAGAAAATAGTGAAAATTCAAAAATTAATTGATTTTATCGTTTATAAATAAAAACTTTTACGTGATAAAAACATAACGTTATTATTGAAGTAGAAATTTATGAGAATTTAAATTGCTGACGTGGATTAAAAAGTAACATGTATCTCTGTAAGACTATTATGTCCACACTGTTAATTACATTAATTAAATCATTATTCGCAAGAGACGTGTTTGACAAAAATAATATCACAATAAAAGATTTGAATCGTCTCAAGCAAGAGTATCCAAAATTTATGGAGTTGAGGCTTAATCGCAACGAATTTTATGCTAATGAATATCCTGGAAACTTAAACGCAGTCGTTTGTCCAAAACCTTGGGATAATACTCCAGCAAAAAATGATGTTCTATTTTTTGAAGATATGAAGGTGGTAGGGAAAAAATTGTCGGATTTACTAGAACCAAAATTTACCGAAGAATTTTTATGCGAAGGAAGTTCGTATGTTAAATGTTATGCAACAGTTTTAAATGCAATTGAAAGTGTAGGAATAACTTATATGTATAGATTTTGTGATTACGCAATAAAAATGAATGAAAAAGGTCTTTCTATAGATGAAATTGCAATTCAATTTTTTAGCCTTTTGAGTAAAATCAAAAAAGTATTTTTATACGAGTCCATGTCTATATATCCTATTGATTGTTTTGTAAGTGCGTTTATGTATTATAATGATAAGTATGAAGATATCAATTCATTCTCAATACCCGATGATTATTATAGACTAGCTTTATCATTTTATATGAACAAAATGAAACCTAAAATCGACTTTACTGATCTTGATTTTAAATTGCTAGAAGATATCAACAACTTAGAAATAAAAACAAAAAATTTTGCTGAAATTGAAAATGGAAAAAAAATGTTTGAAAAACACTTCAAAATAGAACCTTCATTCATGACAAAATTGTATGATTGGCTGTACAAGAAATACGAGCATACGCAAGATTAAATGTAAAAAAATTAACTATCTTTTGTGTATAAAATAAACATTATTTTCTATTGATAAGGTATGATAGTTAAATTTTTTTTTAAACACATTTGTTTAAAAAACACCACATGAAGGTATTGGCTGACAATATTATTTAAAAGACGATCACACATAACTACTAATAAGTATAAGTAATCTAGACTAATTATAATTAATATATAAATATGTATGTACATAATGGTGTGTCTAAATTGTATTAGTAGTCATAGAAATATTAGGATATTAGTATATATTTCCATAAAAATTTTATTTCGTATATGTAATGAATTAAAATTGAAGATTCGAGAATATTCAAAAAACTTCTAGAATAATTTTTCCACGTAAATAATTATCAATTTTAATTACTTTTCATTTATTTTATTATTTTTTACTAATATATCGCTCATTTGGAACTATGTTTACATTGATGTCAATCTTTTTAATTACCATAAGCGTATTTGGGCCGCCGAATAGAAGGCTGGATAAAATAGTTAAATTCATAAGAAAAACTAGCCTCTCTTCATCACTTTAACCACAAGTTTAACATAAAAGGTCAAGGAAAATTAGCACACCAGCTTATTATTCACCCATACTCTTATTCTTTTATATTAAAGTTAATGATGTAAAATCCATGTTACTTTTGTCAAACTTAATTATAAGCCTTTCATATTTGTTAAAATATCTAATTGAAACCATAGAAATAAATTCAGTAAGTTACCCCTCATATCAGTGTTTTCATTTATTTAAATTAAATTAATATATCGACAAAGAACAAAGTTCATTATCATCGAGTCCATCTAGATATCAAGGTAAGTGTAGTCGTGAAGCATACACGAACTTAATGTAATGTTAAGAAATAGGATAAAGTGGATAAGAGGTATAATTGACATGATTTGGATGAATCTAACTCGATTCATTAAATCTAAGCCCTTTCCCCCCTCCACCTCGCATTTTTTTTTATTTCATCTTGAAATAATGTTCTTTATTTTAATGTTTTTAGTTAAGTTTAATTAATATATCAGATTAACTAAACAGAAAAGAGTTGAAATTTCATACCAAATCAAAAAAATCTTCATTAAACGAAAAAATTACTTATATAAATACTTTGTATATGCATAATACAGTATTGAAAAAAAATTCTGTATTTTTTTTGAAATACGCATACAATCTAAAAAAATGTTGGTAAATAGTGATAAAAATATACGTGTATCCGAATTTACAATACTTTATATCAGAGTAACCGTATGTAATATAAACGTATGTATAAAAAATATCATAGTGACGTATAGAATTTTAGGATCACTTCTTATAATATATAAATAACATAAATAGAATAATGAAATATTTTTCATAAATTTCACGTAAAAATGAATCAACTTAATAAAAATAGTACTAGCATAAATCATATATTGATCAAACATTACAAAAAATCTAATCCTAAACAGTTGACAAAAAGATAATTTATATAATTTAAAAAAAACACATTTCATACAATTCAAATACCTCAAATAAAATATATAAATGAAAAAAATTGTTTAAGATGATTAATTCTAAAACTAAAATTGTGAGAAGTTGACTTGATCTACGTGTTCTAACAAGTAAAATGTATCTCTGTAAAATAATTATGTTCACACTGTTAATTACATTAATTAAATCATTATTCGCAAGAGACGTGTTTGACAAAAATAATATCACAATAAAAGATTTGAATNTGTCTGTAAAACTATTATGTTCACACTGTTAATTACATTAGTAAAATCCTCATTTGCAAAAGAAGTGTTTGACAAAAATAATATCACAATAAAAGATTTGAATCGTCTCAAGCAAGAGTATCCAAAATTTATGAATCTGAAACTTAAGCAACACGATTATTACGCTGATGAATATCCAGGAAACTTAAACGCAGTAGTTTGTCCAAAACCTTGGGATAATAGTGCAGCAGAAAATGATGTACTATTTTTTGAAGATATGATGGTGGTAGGAAAAAGATTGTCGGATTTACTGGATCCAAAATTTACCGAAGAATTGTTGTGCGAAGGCAGTTCGTATGTTAAGTGTTACGCAACAGTGTTAAATGCTATTGAGAGTGTAGGTGTATCTATCATGCATAGATATTGCATTTTGGCGCAGGAATTGAACGAAGATAATCAGCCTATAGCTGATATTAAAATTAAATTTTTTAACCTTTTGAGTGAAATCAAAAGAGTATTTGAATACGAGTCCATATCGACAAGACACATTGATTGTCTAACTAATGTGTACATGAATTATGATTTGAAATATCGTTATACGTGTGGTACTCACTACGAAGTATGCGATGAAGAATATATAGAAGGCTTAACGAACTGTATAGATGAAATGACACCTAAAGTTGACTTCACAGATATTTATCTTGGAGATGATATAGATCAAAATATTGAAAATGTTGAATTATATTATAAAATTATTGATAATGTAAAAAATATGTTCAACAATCAAAATGTATCGTAAATTTGTTTAAATATATTGTATTAAAACTAATTAAAAATGTTATAAATCTGTGCTAATCATTTTATTACAATTTTATGTTGATTGAATAAAGTGTTTTATATTTGATAAACATATAAAATATATTAACATAATATATGTCAGCTTTAAAATAAATCAATGACTCATTTTCTATTTTGGATCATTTTGTAACATTTAATTTACTAAAATAAAATCATTTGAAAAACTCAAGTCAACATACTTAAATGCGATAAGGGATAGTACTAAAAAATAATTAATCAATTGTGAGTCGAAAAATAAATAATACAATTAAAATATTTTTTTTTTTTTGTAAATTATTATTTTAGGAGAAATCTACTGGATAAACCAATTGCTGCTAATTAAAATCGTCGAGCTGAGTTGCAAAAAAAATTTGAATTATTTAAGTAAAATTGTAAGTAAATAATAGAAAACAATTTATGAATGCTATAAACTAAATTTTATGATATATTTATTCACACAGATGTTAAAAAACTGCTCTATAAAAATAATTCAAATTCAATTTTTTTATTGAAATAATAATAATTTATATATATATACAGATTATCAGTAAATATTAAAGCACTTGATTACTCGAATAGACGATTATATTTTATTTTTATGGAAAAATACAATGTCATAAAAACCTGTTAAAAATAGTTTCAGACATATTAAATAAAAAAAAAAAATCTAACACGGTAGTGTCGCGGCATAGTTGGGATAAAAGTATAATTGAAATCTGGCAGTGATTTAAAAAGCAATCTTACAAAAATCATTTCGATGCGTATCTGTAGATAGTGTTTAATTTTAGTGGATAATTCCAAAAGCAACATCCACTTCTAACTCCTGATTACAAGTTTTATGATTTATAAGTATAATACATGAATAAATTACTTATTGTAGTAATCAAATTTGTTTGAAATTGATAATTAATAAATTAGCGTTTATTCTCCATAGTTTTTACGGAAAAAAAAGAGAGAACGTTTGATTATTCTAACCTTTTTTAGTTAATCTAAGTTATAAAAATCAGTTATGAAATTTAAATTGTAATTTATTATAAACTATTGGTAGCTTGAATTTTTTTTTGGTGGTGAAATGTCTCTTTCCTTTTAATATATATATATTGGATAGACATTAAAAGCTGTAAAAACAAAGAATTTCTTTTGCGAAAATTGCAGTTTATTATGCTCTGGTGGCCGATTACTCCTAGAATACATTTTTTTTTTGTTAATTACGTTTTAAGAGCTTTAATTTTATATAGGTATAAAGAATGCAGACATTCTGAAACAGTTTCGAAAAATTACATTCCCTTTCTGCACTCGGGTATTTTGTGAAATTTTTACAAACAGCATACGAAAAGAAAGTTTATTGCTTTACTTGATTAACATTTCATAAAAATTTATTTTTTATAAAAAAAGTAATTACAATTTTAAAAATAAGAAACAAATTGTGTTTTTTCCAATTTCAACGAAAATGAATTTTAAGATATTTTTTTTTGAAACTTTGACTAATTTAATTTTGGGCTCTATTAATGTATAGCTCATAAAAATCGGCGTAATGAGAGTTAAGAGTTTTTACGAACAAAATAAATTGCACATTTTGGTAAAACCAATCATTTCTTAGCTTCGCATCGAAACTAAAATATTTAAACGCTGATAATAAAAATGTGTATACGCTAAAAAAAACCACGCAATTTGTTCGATAGTTTCAAACTACTCGAGCTGAACAACTTTTTGTGTACAACCCCACCAACCAGTACGTAGTAATTTAGACAATCGATGTATTTAATGTATAAGAGTACACGATAAAATATTTATGAATGCAATCATTTACTATAACGCACCGTAAATGTCTACTACAATAATCATTGTTATTAATATTTTGGGTAAGTCTCAAATTTGTTTTTTATTTCTCATAAATACAAGGATTCGAGGAGGCAGGAGCTCGGTTTGTTATTTCCCACGAAATCGTTACTTGGAAACATAACTACTCTCGATCCCGCTCAGCATTAGGATCAACATACCAAAGGTAAAGTACGTGGAGATATTCGGAAGCCAATTATTAGGCTCCTTAACATATTATTACAACGCCGCTGACATGCCAATTTGAGCTCTAGTTATAATAATGTAGTGTTATTCTGTGTATAAACCCTTCTATATGTGCAAGACAAAAGACTTCAAAAATCGTGATTTGTGAGAAATCGATAAATAACTTATAGAGGTAGTAGATTCAATAACCTCAATAACAATAGCAGTTTTTTTAACTGAAAATAATATAAAATAAGTCGACATTTATCTATAATTAATTAAAATTTGACATGCTCTAGTAAGAATAAAATCCGAACGTGCATTTCTTATACATTTTGATTAAACCTTAAATACTCGTTCCTTTTCTAGTGTGATACCAATGTTTTTTATGATGCTATAAGGCNTGCTCGTTTTATTTCTAGTGTGATACCAATGTTTTTTATGATGCTATAAGGCACTAAAGTTGGTTACCTCCTGTTCTGGACATGCAACTGACCATTTTAGCCCGTTAGAATACAAGTCGATTGAAAACTAAAATCCTATTTGTCCAATTCGATACAATTAGTTTCGCAGTAAAACTTTAAAAGGTCGACAAAAATCAAATTTAATTAACCGTTTTGATAGTGTAAGCTCCGTTTAAAATTATTTTTGAATGACGAAATGAATTTCACGCTGAAATCAACAGAATATCGATGTTTTCGATTTATTNTTAGCCCGTTAGAATACAAGTCGATTGAAAACTAAAATTCTATTTATCCAATTCGATACAATTAGTTTCGCAGTAAAACTTTAAAAGGTCGACAAAAATCAAATTTAATTAACCAAATTGTTTTGATAGTTTAAGCTCCGTTTAAAATTATTTTTGAATGACGAAATGAATTTCACGCTGAAATCAACAGAATATCGATGTTTTCGATTTATTTAAGTTTACAAACAAAAGTGATACTTTTGTATTGTACGAGTCGCACATAAATAAAAATTGAAATATTTTACGCGATACGTGTTATTAAGAGTGTTGTTTTCATGGCGATCATTTTAATTACAACTGAAAAGCAAAAAATGCCCCAAAGGTATCCGTCGAAGTCATCGTGTCTTGCCGAGTAGAACACAATCGATAATTGGCTTTGGTATCAAGACACAATTTATGGACACAACGAGATACAGTACACCGTTTGCACAGTGCGGTTTGCGGAAGGCAATAATTCATGATTATGTGAAGTGATTCTTAGTACAATCTGTGGATTTGTAATTAAGTTTTGAGCCCAGTTCACCAATAACTCACACCGACGTTCATCTGCAGACCGGAGAAAAACAGTCGTATCGAAAAAGTCTTAAAACGCTATAAATATTTACGTAGGGTTATGTTCAGCGCATACGTTGTAATTATAACCGTTTTCGAGTACCGCTCGCCGTTTTGTTCTACCGTTTTCAGACAGATTTCGTTTAACCGCCAATAATTATTAGACACACGGTTTGTTATAATTATAGACGTATGCCAAGAGAAGAAAATAATAAGGTTTTTATTGAGGATCGGACGACGAGAAAAATGATTTTTTTAGGACAACAATAAAAACGCCCAACAACAACAACGACGACGGCGGGATCGTGTAACTGCTGCATCGACGTCTGGCAGCACAATGTAGTCGGACCCAAATCAAAATTAACCTCTTTGCCCATCTATGTTTGTTCTGCAACTGCTCCGTCGCAGACTTCCTAGACGTTGTTTATTGCAAACGTGTTATTAAATATATTACAGACTTGCCTTGAACTCGGATGAAGTGTACAGATTGACACGCTAAACACATACACGGCCAGCTGTAGTGTCTTAGGTCAAGAGTTGAGAGAGGTAACAAGTGATTAAATGGTCGCTGCAAGAGAACTTTTATGGGCAGCAGTAGAAGTGACGGGCAGAAAAATTGGAACTTGCATTCATAACGGCCGGCAATGAAATCGACAAATTGAGTTTTTTCAAACTCTCTAAGCAATTAGATCGACGCGGATAGATTCTAAACGTTATTTCCGATATACTTCGGATTAATAAAAGTATATTCGATGGACTGTAACGTACTCGGGTAATTGTAGGTGCGATAATCCAAATGCTACTGAAGAGTATGACTGGCAGCTGCAAAAATTACAACAATACACTCGAGTTAAAACAGATGGGCGTGGTACTCGATGGGTACTAGATTTCTACTACGTCCGTGTAAATCGTGAAAATAATACAAAATAACGCTGCCCCGGGCTATTCTGTCAGGGGGTTATTTTATTTATTTTTAACGCTAAAAAAATGTAAATATATCACTCGAAAAAAAATGTAATACTGCGTTAAAACATTTAAATGACAAAAAAACAAATGGTCTTATCAATCCAAACACTATAAAGGAATTGAAACGTTTTTCAACGTACGTTTCACGTTACTCCGTTGTGATTAACACGCATTGTGTTAAATTGTCATAAGCTATAAATAACCATTAGTTTTGATTTTTATTTTGTTGGCTTACGACAATTATAAAAGAAAATTCAATAGTCTCGATTTCAGCTACTTTCTAAAATAGTTAGAAAGTCAATAAGTCATCACGTGCAACAGTAGTGAGAGGTTTTAAATGTAAAAACATATGTTTTTTAGCATACGAGTGTATTCCAATAGTTGCCGCCGGTAGTGTATTGTTTTTGGCGGGCGTAAAATAGAAATACACACTGCGGTGATTACAATATTACAGCGCTGAACGTCACGAAGCGCCCGTCGCCATTTTCCATAACATCTATTGTTACTCACCAATTATGTACGGAATACGGCGGTGGCGGTAACGACAGCACTTTTGAATAATATTATAATATGTATTATTTTTTTGTCGCAGTGCTGGCAGCACAATGGCGGCCTAAGCGTGTCCAAATGCGTCGTGTCATTGTTCGCCGCGTGTAAACGTTTATTGGGAGCGACCAGCGGGGAGGTGGCAGGGGCCCGTATAGGTGGTGTTCATTGTGGCGGCGGCGGATATGTTATTTGTCGGCTTTTATTGCCGTGTTAATGCGTATGCGCACACGTAGTGTTGTCCCCCTGTGACCCCAACGCGTCAACACCGTGTCTACAACGAAAATCACGGTCGCGCGGAGACGGACGCGTTTGAAAATTAAAGAAGAACAGGTCAAAAACTCGACGGAACCGAACACAATAGCAATAATTACCGACGTGTCGTTTACTTCCAGGTGGTAACGAGACGCTGGCACGGAAATAACGCAGAAATAATCGTCTCGCCTGAAAAGCAACTTTGGCGTGTCGTTCACGTGGAGATTCGAAACTGTCAAATCAAAAGAAATAAAAAAAAAAACCACAAAATAAGTTATTTCGCCATTCATTAAAAAAACGATATATTCCACGATGTTTCGACGTGGACGGTAAATCATAAAAGCGCTCCGGACTGGGACCGATAATTTATTATAATCTATTCTAGTGCTAATCACTCAACGAAATTAATATGCCTCATTTCAATACTCGTGTGGTCTACATGAAATGTGCCAAACACGTTTGTACGCATACCACGCGCGGCCGATCGTTGTGACGAACGGGTATGAAAACCTTTGAAAAACTGACGTATCCAACAGAGTAGGTTCGGTTTGCCGGACGCAAGTTCCCAACGACGTCGACGGCATCTCTCTTCTCCCGTGTCAGGTGGTTTTCCCTCAGAACCGCGTGCGTTTGTAATGCTCTAAACGCGTGTACACGAGCCGCGAGTAAACCTTATAATTACGCCGCGGTCGGCCATTATTTGTACACATCCATATAGTTCTCACGCCCAGGCGCCTATTCGTATGAGGTGCGCACACAGACCAGGTTCTCACACCACCTACGCCGCCTCATGACGTACACATTATGTATACGCGCTGGTCGCAGTGTCCGTGCAGCACTTGCGATACGCCGTAGAAATAATTATGCGTTCGCAAACGCAACGATTTTAGGGAGGCACGTCGTGCCGGCACAAATCGGTCGACGTATTGTTTTTGGAAATCGTTTCCAATGGTAGCCGACCCGATATTGCCTTTTTTTCATCTCAAATGTCACTGGGGGTCGGCGCCGACCGTTTGATTGAAGAAACCGCCTCCTGTTCCGCTGGCTCGTTTTCGCCGAAATTCTGCCGCCGCAAAATGATCCGCCCACCCCGTACAGTTGTAATTGCTACCTACTTACATGAGATGCGATTTAAAGAAATAATAATTCCGTCATTTGGACAGTGCAACAAAATCCGTTTGTGTTGCGCGCGGCGGTTGTTCACCAATTTCAAAAAATCATTTTTCGCCGTTTCTTAACGATCTCCTTGAACTAGAACAGGTTATGCTTCCAAATGTACAGCCGTGTTCTTCTAAAAACCAAAAGTAATCCGATGATGAAGTAATTTTGTGCGGAAAACCAAGTGTCAGCTCAATACTCGGATTTAGTGAATTATAATATGTACCTGGATAAATAAAAGTCGAGTTTTTTTCATAGACAATTGCATGTTTTTCTTTATACGATGTGTTAGAGAAAGATCGTGAACAAATATTCTGAATACTCGAGTGATAAATTCCGTAGTGATTATTTATCCTGTTTTGGTTCCTGATTATTGCACTAGACTAACTAAAATCAACAGGGATAGTAGTGAATTATCATTTTTTTTTTCTAATTTCATAATCCAGCCCGTTCAAATCACTACATAAACCTTGAATTGGTATTCCAGCGTTAATTATTTTACAGTACCTGCGTGTGTATTCTAAGACTTTAAACGTGAAAATGACCTTAAGTGAATACACATAGCGTTACTGACATATACGGCAATGGCCTATAATTATAATAGCACTGCAAGTCAAACGAAATCTAACGCGAGTCTGTTCGAATTTCGCTATTTCAGTTGTCTGAATGAGAATATTCATGTGAAATATTAACATAAAATATTTGAATATTCGTTGCTGTTGGTCTGATCAATTACAATTAGTTACTGATTTAGACTTTCATTAAAAACGATGTAGGTCTCGAGTTTTTTATGGTAATAACATTACCGAATTTTTTCCGTATCCGGTCCAATAACTATTAATCATTAACCAAATGATAACCTACCGCGCGATGATGTTTCTACGGAATAAATAATTTAATCGACACCTAACATAGATTTATTCAAAACGTCCGCTGTAATAAAAGTAATCTTACAGTCGACAAATTTACGATGACCGTTTTTAATATTATTATTTTTTTTTTTTTTAGTTACTGATAGTTACGTCGACGACAGCGTAGGAAGGATTGATTCGTTTGGAGCGTTAAGTGTTATACAAATGTATTAATTTAATTCCAAGTGCATAATATCTATTAGTCGCCGGTGTTTCTTATGGACACTTAACTCGTGCGGTGGTTTCACAGCACCGTGCGCATTTTTATTATTGTAATGTTTTGTGGTCGAACGGACGACACATTAAAAAATACCAAAAACAACGAGTTTTTAGTAGCCGGCCCGGCGATTAGGATCGAACGTTGTTTGGGGTGGTCCGACCGGAGACAAATTTGTCGCCGGCGATAACGGCCGTTTTGTCGGGCTGACTTGTAAATTTATGTGCTTGGCGACTTCAACGTGTGTGGCTACGACGGCGGCGACACATTCGTCGTTGGTGTTATAAAAAACGTCTTTGGATTGAGACGCACACACGTATTTGTCACCGTCGACGGCATATCAGATCGGAAACTGTCTGTGTGCGGTAACCGCGTTCGATGGACACGATATAATAATATTGTCAGTGTGTGTGTCGAGATGAGCGGGGTGTGACAGAATTGGTTGTTTTTTATTATTATTACTACTCGCTGGTTTCAATAGGGAAACCGGTGTTTTGTCACCTGCACCCAACGCCTGTCGACGTGGGCCCTTGTTACAGTACCTCGACGGTCATGACGATCGGCTCCCGGGCTATAAATCCCCAGCCTTTCAAGTGAGCCTCCATAATTATTCATCCGTGTGATTAACGTAGAAGCGACTGAAAACGCACAAATTCAGTAAATCTTCACCGTACAAATGGGTGACATCGAAAAAAATGCACTGAGCATTTCATCACATTCGTTTAATGTCAACGATCGTCGAAAAAAGTGATCGGAGTATTGAACTGAGATCGTTAAACAAACACAAAAGGGATTATTTTTATACTATTCACTGCGTACACTTTAAGTGTCTTCGCTGAAAGTATATTCGATTTGTCTCTTTATACAAATCATGATCTGCACGATGTTCTACGGAAATTTTTAATCATTATGTGTTCCCAACTGTTTTAACTGAATGATTTATAAGCGTACCAATGTTTTACTAACAGGCACAACATTTTTTAATTGCCGAACGGTTCGACTGGTTTTCTTAATTATTTAAGTTATTTTAAAAGGAATTTTTTTTTTTTTTTTACAATAAATTTATTGGAAAAAGAATCAACTTATAGATTGATTATTTTTATTCTCGTATTTTACTGTATTTCAACTGTTTATATATGAATTTAATCGGTCATTTTTTACAAGACAAATAATGACATACAAAAACGATACGTTCTAACAACAATTTAAAATTTAACGGTAAACACAATGCGCTACCCAATTTTATCTTTATCTGATTGCCTTCCTTTGTATGATCATCGAGTTTATGTGAACCGTAAAAGATAAATTACAAGATTACCGTGAATGGTGAGAAAGAAAGTTTAAGAGGAGTCAGCAAATTCGAGATTCGGTAAGATATGATTATAATGCTTTTAAAGATTATATCAAATGATGTAAATAAAATAAGTTTCATTTAACCCTCCTCCTATTTCACACGCTTACTGCCTAGACAATGTAATCGGGACAACCGCCAATAATTAACCAGTATTCGAAACATTTGAAAAATAACTGTAAAATTAATCTGATAAAAAACAGTTTAAGCTAATTCTAAATAAAATTAAATACACTTATTGCCGACATTATTTATTTCTTTTAGAAATAAAGAAGTTTCAAACAATCTTTTCGCTAATGTTAGAGTTTAAAATGATAACGTATAGTCGGATTTATTTAAAGAAACTTGAAGTGATATCACACTGTTAGCTAATTAACAATAGTTAATGATTTGAGATCATACGTATCGTTAATTTTGAATTTATTACGTGTCAAAATAATTCCATTTAAACCGAAAAGAACTTAAATCGATAACATCCAATGCCATTTAATTTTTTTTTAATAGAAAATAAAAATTATTTAAACTGTGACGGTTAATTTAAGAAAATATAACGATTAAATCAACACATCTATTATCGAGTTTTTTTTCTTCCTTCTTAGCAGTTTATTATAAATCAATACAACCAAAATTCGATTTGTTTCGATAATAGTGAATGTAAATAATTTTTAGGTTGTTTGCTGGACGTAAAAACGACACGATCACTATGCTGCACATTTTTAATAATTTATATAAAGGCTGAAATTACGATAAATTATCGTTGACGGTAAATGCCACTCTTTATAAAAGGTACCTCCTAATCGCACCACAGGGTTTGTTCTACACGAGGGCATCAACAATATCATAATCGCAGCTGTTATTTTAAAACAATCGAAACTCGTGAATTTCCATAAAAACTAAACCCGCCGTGTGTTGTTGCCGTCTTCAATGCAGCAAACCAACGATAATTACAGGTGATCATCACGTTTACCTTTTTCGGGCTCATCACACACACACACGCGAGCCGTTTAAATCTCCGACCGCGGCAACCTTGAATTAAAAAACTGCTCATATTAATGGTTTATTGACGGCCGAGTTTTTACGCAAATCGTGAACGTCGGGTCAACATTGACGTTGAAAATTTAAATAGTTCACCGTAAACAGTAAACAACGCTAGTTAAAAAAAAAACATTTCAAACGACAAGAGAGACGCATGACGAATCCGCGAGATAAAACAGCTTTAGCAATCAGTTTGGACTTGTGGTGAACGAACAACTNACATTTGAAACGACAAGAGAGACGCATGACGAATCCGCGAGATAAAACAGCTTTAGCAATCAGTTTGGACTTGTGGTGAACGAACAACTCACGTCGTTCCGTTTCTACCTCGTGATACGACAAAAATCAATTGCAACGGTCGCCCCGATAAAATGATTTCGAACGGCGTACAATAGGAAAAGGCCAAAGATAGCGACTGTTATGATGTATCTACCGAATGTGCGACAACAATGTGAAATGAAAGCAAAAAAGTTGGGGAAAAACCGCCGATTGTTTTTAGACAATGACGCGACCGACCGAGATCAAATTGATTAACAAGTAGGTATTGGTTGCAACGCCTAGTCTCTTAAAATTATGTCAATACACAATGAGTATTCAATGTGGCTAAATACAAATCTACTTTGCCAGTACGCTTGAACTATCGATTTCATATGCTCCTCTGACAATAGACAATAATTCTGTAATTATGCAAATACGTATCCGTGCGAGGTACACTTATAAACAGCACGACATCATATTAATTAACCTACGCAGCTTAGCGATTCCAATGTAAACGACAGCCAAGTTAAAGGACACATTTTCAACGGTGTTCTATTTATGTTAAAACCACCAGAAAAACATGTGGCTATTGGGCGCAAAACATTTTGCTAAAATGAAAAAAAAAATCATTCGTTTCAGTACCGTCTTTTAGAAACATTGAACGCTAAGAGAGTTTGTTAGCTCGAGTGCTATTCGCGTACCTAGCAAACTGAAATCATAGCAAATCGTTTGGAAATAAAAAAAGGTTTTAATAGGTAACGTTTCGGTTCGGTGTAATCTGTTGTCGCCATCACAGCGATTCGGTGCAATTATCATCGTACTAAATGGAACGTTTAGGGTAAAGAATCACGCGGACAGCTGGTGGTTGACGACCGCGAAAATAGTACGTAATGGTTATAATAACAGTAATATTACGACGAATGCGTAAGAGCGTATTGGTAATTCGTGTGTGGGGGAGGGCGAACGGAGAAAAAACATAGTTTCGGTGATGGGCGTTGTGTGTGACCATTACCGATCATTACCATTAAGCGATGTTTGTAGTGTGTCGGCGGCCGTCCCAGGTGTACCATGGGAGAGTCCTGGGGGCACAGGCGTCGGCCGGCTAACGATCCCCGCCACCGCAAAGACGGCGGCCGCGGTGGTCGACGGCCACTGCAAGTGGCATGCCGTGGATTTCTCAGCAGTCACGGGCATCTCCGTGGTCCTCCGGCCGTTGCGTTTAACGAACACTATGGGAACTGAACATTATTTTTTTCACCCGCCAGCTCCTCCTTTTCGGATCTGTCCGATTTTTATGACGTATAACCGTAACACTGTGCGCCATATCGCGAACGTATAATTATAATGATAAAAGAAAAAACAATAATAAATATCGTCTGCTATGATTTTACACAGCGTTCCTCTCGGTCGGCTCGATACTTTACACGCACGACGTCCGCCGTCGTTATGAACCCGACCGCATTGAGGAAGTCAAAACGTTTGATGAGATTTATGAGACAGGCCGCGTTCACTTTTGCCATTATTCAGCCGTTGGCCATTTAATAAAAACGAACGGCAGCTATTAACGAACAATAATATTTCATTTTAAACGTTTTTTTTAAAAATACAACACGTCAAAATTACACAATTTGCATACAAATATGTCATGAAAACATTATTAACCCTAATTTTGTTGTCGATTCGGTAATAATCGCGCAATTACAAACATTAATGACAGTGCTTATCACATCCAATAAAAAATACACTCCCTGAGGATTACGAGATTTTTTTTTCGTTCGAGTGTTCGGTAATAGTAACGCCGATATTGTTTCCACTCCTCTGTAAACATTGAAATAGTTTATTTATAGATTTAACGTCATACAAGTGCTATCAACGTGCTTTATAATAATTAAAAATAAAAATGTCTTTACGTTTGTCGTCATGCACCAAGTATACCGTTTAATTTTAACCAGAAAGGCAAAACTGCAGTATGCTTTTCATTTCAAGATAATTATATTGTTCACGAACGGTTAAGTAACAAAAGAGGCGAACCGCCCTGAGCAACCCCAAATAGGCAACTAATATTGCTTACTCGTCCGTGAAACACACGAATTAGGGATAAGGGATTAGGTACATGCGCTTTAGTATCAATAAAATAACAATTTTAAATTTGTGTTAAACTCTGATTGAGTAAATGTGACGTAAAAATGAAATATTTCACTTTGAGTTAATTTTCATCATAATAACAACAACTTTAGATATTTTATTCGATGTTATTTTACCTTATACGACTAAACAATTTTAAATTAAGAAGAGAATACTAAATGTTAATTATGAAAAACGAAAATAATCGAAAAATTTCAAATTCATCCACTGACAATTGGTTAGGGTGTTCTTGATTGCTCGTTAAATAGTCAAATATTCGTGTACAGTAAACAAGTATGTTAAGAGTTTCTTTATAATCATATTTCTAAATCATTTACGTTCGAAATGACAGAATAACCTTAAAATCTCCTCTACGATCTCTCAAAACATTATTTTTTTTGCTATTCTAACTACAGAAAATCAAATTTCATTTGCTATCGTGATTGTGTTTATTAGATAACTGATTCGCTGTTTTAGTTGAATTCAAAACTGCACCCTAAACTGATAATTTGGTAATATTTTCTTACATGTTACAAACGATCGATTAGTCCAAGTATTTCAATAGTTTATTTTTACGTGTAGATAAAATAGGGACTGAAGACAAATACACTACATTATAATACATAATGTCATAAACGTACTGCATTACAGATGACGTTTTACGAGCCTAATTCAAAACCCTAGTGATTTACTGTGACACTTCAAAATACCGAGTAGAAGATGAAAATAATCAACTGTGAATAAAAGGAACTACTAAAATATGATCAACTCATCTCGCTCTGAATGTGAAAGATAAGTTTTTTTAATATTGAAATTAACTATTTACGCTATAATGAAATTAAAAAGAAAAATTCTATTTCGCTAACTTATTGGCGATACAAGTTCCAATTTATCGTATGTAATTAATTATTACGACTATGTAAGTAACTTTAATAAAATAAAAATATTCTAATATGATTTCTGATGGTAATTTTCCATGAAAATATCACACCAGTTGAAGCAGTTAAATGAACATAACTTAGTTTGTAAATAATCAGCGATTATTATCCAAATCGAATTAATACGAAAAAAATAACTACGGCCCTTCTTTAGGTAAAATGGGAAATTTGTGCGGCACAAGAGCCGCACGGATCGACAGCAACGCCTACAACTTAAAGTTGTTTTATATCGACCAAGTTAATAGCTTCGCGTAAACAGGTAACACATTTCGGCATAACTACTCATATCGAGCGAGTTTTTTAAAAATGCACACAATGACTCGCGATCGTCGCGGACGCCAACAAGTGTACAGGAACTAGTGCGCAGAGTAATAATAACAACAACAGATACACAACAACAACACGACCGGACCACTTAGAAAGCCGTTTAATCGACACCGGCCACTCGGCTGTGATTTACCGTGAGAATTCAAGAGATACTTGTGCTTCTGGCGTTTTCATAAATTACTATATCGACGACTCATCTGCGTGTCGAGTCCCACAGGCACGTGATTTGTACACATTCGAACGAGATGCGTTTCCATTGCCTCCGACACCCTCTGCTCGTGTGCGCCACACAATAACCTACAAGATAGCTCGTATTAATATTCGTGGAGTTTACTCGGCACCGGTGTAATTACTTCATTCGTGTGAAGCTTGTCACTCGAATTCAAATATTTTGTGCCTTGTAATTATGTGGTGGTAAGATTATACTGAGTTTACTCTCGTGTGCAATGGAAAATAAAACGACGAACAATGGCACAACACACATAACACCGGTGACAAATAAATTAAACTTTGAACATAAACAGGAATAACGTGTCGCGTTGATTGTAAGAAAACATTTCAAGACAATTGTCGTCGACGTCTCTTACGTCCGATTCAGTCTGCGAATAGAAGTTATTTATTTATTTTTTAATCGAAATGTGTTAGAAAATCGTTGTACGTCGTTTCCGGCGTTACTTTTGTAACCGAATCGTGCCAATAATCGGCTGCCAATATTTCTGCTCGTAAACCATGAGCTACTGACGCACGTACGGGTTCTTTTACCTAAAGTAGCTAAATGTAAAAAGTAGCGAAAATACCGACCACCGGTCGGTTTCACAGGAATTCTCCTCGAGGCGCCCTGAAACGGCCGAGTAGGCGTTGACCCAAAATCGGCACTGTAACAATATGTTTGCCATCGTCTTGGGTCAACTGATTACAGTGTGTTGCAGTTTAATAACTTTTTTCCATTTACTTTGATTGCGCCGAGTAATGAACAACAAACAAAATTACCGTAGTTATTAATTTCGTTAACTGCAAACACACGACTGCACTGGAAATCGAATTTTTACAGGACCGCAATTTCAACGCGCCTCGTCCGATTACATATACCAATTAGTCCATTACGAACTGCTACGGTGGCAATAATCATAAAAAATCGTACGTCGGCTTAATGTCGCCGATTTTCAAAGAAACACTTCTGGTTAATTGCACGCGGAACTGCGAGTGTCAATTATTAGACGGTCGTCTCTGAAAAAAATGGACACTTTGTAAACCACTGCGTACCGCGATACCCGCGCACCTGATAATCAGTGCGGACGGCGGAATCGTAAGCATATTATACGCCTAAAAATCCTTAGCGCAATTATACTTTGCATACACACCCACGGACGAGGACTTAACCGTATCCCAACTCGTACGGGTTAGGCCGGCGCACACACACGATATCGGCGATAGTGAGAACGACGAGGAATAGATATCGCAGCACTCGTGAAGGGGTCGAAGACGCGCCCCCCGAAATTGTCTAATTGGTGGTTAGGCAACGGTCGTTGGCGCCGTCGGCCCGGCCTAGGGTCGTGTACGCGCGCGCTCCTATGCACACCGTACGGCGGACCTTTATTTTTATTATTTTTCCTTCCCTTCGCGTCGCACTCGCCAACCGGCTATTAAACGTCGTTTTACCCGCCGTCGTTTATTAGTGCACGGAAAGTCCCTCTTTGTGTCTTTGGCGGTCCCGTGTGAGCAACGTATACCGATAAACGCTGCCGCCGCCCGCAACGTCTCAGCCTACGCCCACGTAGAAACGGGGCGCTTTCTCACGGCACGTCGCGGAACGTCTAATTTTACGGGGCTTTATTAAAACGATAAAAACACTGATCGCACACACGTAACGCCCCACATGATGCTGCGCTGGACCTGGCAAAACGGCCGCCACCGCCCTAGTCGCCGTCTGGGACGTTGATCGTTCGCCGCGTGTATTCTATTTAAGTCGGTCCGAGTGTCCAAATGAATTTTTACACGGTCAAACAACATAAGCAACGGTTCTTGGCAATTTTTCCTAGACGGTTCCGTGAAATTTCCTTCCCCAAACATTAACCGCAAATAATAAATATATATATATATATATATATATATATATGAAAATTATTTTCACTTCTTCGACAATCATAATTGTTAAAGTAATAGCAACCGCCATCGAAAGTAAATCGGATTTTTAATACGGTTGAAATCGATCTTAGAAACAAGATGTAGTTGGAGTTTGTGTTTTATTGAAAAATAAATTGTTTAAAACTATTGCGTCATATGTAATTTAAAAGTAATGGATAATTACAAAAAGAATTGTGACTAAAAATCATAGACGTAACCCAATAATCCAAAAACGTGTTATTTTATGTAGATTTTTGTAGACGTGGGCAGATTAAAGATAGTGTACATTTCGCAGTGGAGTTTACGAGTGGGCGTGAGACTCCGATTTGGAAATAATAACCACGTGCGTTGATGAGCACAGTAAACAACAACCGAGTTCAAATGCTCAGTGTTCAAATAGAAACGTATTAATAGCACAAAGTATTATCGCGATTTGTGTAAATGAAAAGATTTACAGTTACTCGGCATGACGTCCACTAGATAAAAGTTCATTATACTCGGACACATCGTTAAAAAACTGTACGAGCCCAATTTGTTAAGAGCACTTTTTCGGTAAACGAGTTTGATTACAATTTCAAACACGCGACCGAAACACCTCAAAAGATGTTTAATAATTGGCAAACTATTCGAATACGACCGAAGTGAACGTTTTAAGCGCGACATTAATGAAAAAGAGAGCTTAGAGGAACATGGTCTTTCTTTAACAACACCTCATAAATCTCATTTGAGTGATTTACCGATTTCTATCACTCGGTTCGTGAGCTCAATTGTTGTGGTTTACACATACCAACCGATTTTATACATGAAAGTATTTTCAGTCAAATTTGTGGTAACGGTGAGAATAGAACGATCCGTTCGCGGTTTCTCGTGAACTCGCCCTGGACAACGTCGTGGGCGAGATGATCTGTTGCGAAAAAACGCATGTAACACCACAGAGCCCCCCGCCGGTAATTCACAGTCGCCGTCGCTTGATGCGTTCAAGGAGCTTGCCGATGAGATCATTACACGGACCACTGTTGACCGTGTTAAGAGCTCGTGGGAAACCGGGGCGACCCGGTGGCTATGATGTTAACGATAATTTAATATGCGTTGTTGTTAACCGGCTAATAAGGCGGGTCCAGACATCGTTTTGTTTTTTCCGAGTGTCATGAGTCAATATTGTCAAGTATTTTTAATATTAGATACATATTTACGGTGACGACCGTTTATCGGCCCAAGGCGACGGGATAGCGAACCGATGTTTCTCACGCCGACGTTCCGTGACCGCGTCCCGCCGCCGGCCGTCCACGAAACTAAGGTCATCTGTGTGTTTTTTATTCGTCTATATTAAAACATGCACAACGTATTTGCCATCACTGGCGTATACTCGAAAACCGCACTCGTGGAACAAAGATCGATATCGCTATTTNCAAACATTTTTATTTAAAACATGCACAACGTATTTGCCATCACTGGCGTATACTCGAAAACCGCACTCGTGGAACAAAGATCGATATCGCTATTTATAACCCAAAATAGTAATTATTGTCCCATGGTGTGGCCGATCCGCATTAGTCTCACAGTAATGTAATATTGCACCGAACTACATGATCCCGTTTTGTGAATTGCGCCCCAGGAATTGTGACAACGATCGGCCGCATATTCACTTTTCTTGCCGCCAAATAATAACAACGTTGTCGAGAGAGCTCAACACAAACAACCGGTTTTACGCCTTTCAAGAACATTTGGACATTTAGTATATTACCAAACACGACAAAAAATTAAACGCACAACATAATAGGTGTGTTCATTCTATATAATCGTTAAAAATTCAATAAACATAAGCAACACTCTTGAACCGTCAAGGATAATAAAGTTTAAAAAATATCGATTTTTATTAACTCAGTAGACGCTGAAAAATAATTGTTCAATAAATCTGTTGTTGTTAATTAATCAAAGATTTTTGAATATTACAATTAGATTATAATCGTAACGATTAAAAAAAAGAGTGTAATTTGAAAACGATGTTTTAACTTTTGTAGAGAAGGGTAGAGCTAGTAAGCTTTAATAGAATCACTTAAATAAAGTATTCGCCATAAAAACTAGAAATTTGGTAGATATACTGTCATAAATTGTTTAAAAGATCATTATTAATATTAATCATATTATAAGTTATAATAAATTCGAGAAAATAGTCAAATTTGTTCCATTCAAGGTGATTTTTTTAATAGAAAAAATTGATAACATACCGTAGTTTAATTTAGGTTATGATTAAATAATATATTATACATGTATTTTTCAATTAAAAAAAAAGTTTTACCCCGTTAAAAATTTTTATATTTAGTATATCAGTTTTTAATTGGTCTACCAAATAATTAAAAAAAAAATAGGGTGTAAAAGTATTTAAAAAGGGAAATTGATCTGATTATTACTTACATTAACTAAGCTAAATCAACTAATAAGCAAATTATTGTGTGTGCCAGTGATTCATGTACAAATAATGAAAAAAAAACAATTTTCTTCATTTTATTTTCATTAAAAATCTCCTTTAGTATTCTCCTAATTTGAATGATAATTAAAATTTCAAATAATTTTTATTTGTGATATTTTTCTTTAGCTATTCAATTAAAACAAAATTTATTCATATACAAATTAAAATCTTACGCCCTAAAACAATATTATATCGTTTTTGTAAAAAAAATCTACGTGCTATTTAAAGCAAACATGTGTTCATTATTTTTAACGAATTTATCATTGTTTGGTTAAGATGTTTAAAATGTATTTCAATAAAAATTAAACTTTATTAACATAAAGTAATATTAAAAAAAATTATTTCAAATCCAAGATGATCATCTTTCTCTGAGTGTCAACTTGTCCCATTCTCCCCACCCTACATTTCATTAGTCGCTTCTATTTAATTGATGTACTGCTTATAAATTTAATTTAAATATTATGATCATAACTTATGAAACAACATATCTAATTTTAACGTTTTTGATATTTAAAGAATCAAATTACCACACACCGAATCAATTAAACAAGTATTATTTATAAATATTTATGAAAATTCAACTACGGAATGCATTTAACACCTTTTTGTACCGATTAGTAAAAAATTAGCAATAGCTTTCCTCTATTCACTTAAATTTATCTCTACAAATCACATTTCTAATTTGAATTTTTTATTCCTAAAATGTTTGACCATAGAAACTCATATAATGTTAAAACATTGGACAAGATTAAGTGATATCTTTATTAATTTTCAAATTAGTATTCATACATTAATTTTATTAAAATATAAAAATGTGAACGTAAAACTCTAGTTCTTTTTGTTTCTCGTGTGCATTAACACATTGCTTAGCTACAGAATTAATAGAATTTGTAGTTTTGACATTTAACTAACTAAATAATAATTCAATTTTTTTTTTTTCATTCATTCCATTTATCATTATCTGATTAACCTAAAAATCACTAACAGTGATACAAAAAGGTTCTCATGTAAATTGTATTAGTAACATATCAGTTTTTTTTAATTATATAAAAATCAAAAAAATCGATTCTGTAAAATTCTAGAGCTAATGATATTTTTCAAATTTTTTGAAAATCTATTTTTCATTCAAAATAAGTGAAGTATAGAATGTTATATTGTTAAAATTTGCCGAAAAAAATAACTTTTAGATTAAGCAAATATTTTCGAAAAAAATAATAATAATGATCTAATTATTACTAGTTGGGAATGCACTATCTTACATAAGACATAATTAAAGGTTATATCTGTTCAATTATTACAGAATATATTTAAGATAAAATGTAACGTGTTGTGCCTATCGTTTATGGTGTCGAATACACGACTATTAAATGTTCGAACCATTCGACCTTTATGAAGAATATCTAAGTGTCACATGTCATAAATTATAATAGTCTCGTCCAGGTTCAAAACTCATTAAATTGGAGTAGGACATAATTTACTGATCAAACTGTGGGAAACGAACAGAATAACATTGATATAAGTTTGAAATTGAATGCTAATTACGACTGATTATTTTATTGTTTATCTGAAAATGTCATCACACAAATTATTTATTATACGTTTGTCTAAGAAGTCTTAATAAAAAGGTTAAAATAATTACATAAGATAATTTGTTCTGCGTTATAACATTTCTGATTTAAAAACATTTCCTAGAAAAAAAATGACGCTATTACCATATATATTGAAAACTAAAATTAATTTAAAACATGACATTTAATCTAAAATAATTAATAAATACTAAGTATATGTGTTTAATTATAAGATTAAATCGTGAACAGTGTTGCAACTAATGTAACTATGGCTTTATTTTGAGGAGAAGAGTATGCATATTTCTGTATATATGATTACTTCCAAACAAAAAATAATTCATGTACAACATCCTACACTACAACAACAAATATTTGTTAGGCCGTTACAAAATAATACGCGGTGGTTTTTAATCTAAAATATTAATAAAATTGCATTTACTACTTATGATGTTTATTGAATATTTCCGTATATTTATAACTCCAATTTTCTAGCACTTTTTTACCTTTTTACAAAACTGTTAACCCAAAACAGTAAAAAGTCCCACACTCCTTCGGTTGATATGTTACACAGATTATACGGGTTTTCATTTCTTTTCCTCATTCCTTGTTTTTTTTTTTTTTTTGTATTTACCGCTTCGACACACTATTTAGGTGAAATTACTATGGACTCTCGCAGGGCGTGAGATTCACGTACGCACGTGTATAGTACTTATATGTGAGAGTGACTAATTCGATTTCGTTGTATGTATACACACTTGGATAAATGGTGTGCGGGGAAATTTCACGCGATTAGGAAGGGCTAAAAAAAAACTACATAACATGAAAATATGTACACACAAACCGACGTGGGAAAGGGTCACCAAACTCTACGTGAACCCGGAACGCGACAAAATGGTTTCAAATGGTCAAAGGATTTTTTCTGTGATTTACAGCGGTGTGTTATTAAAGTATATATTTTTTTTCTTCCTGAACTCATTGTTTGACCACATTTCCCTGTTCCTTATGGCCAAAACATTATGTAATATCCACAAAGACCTTATGTATCTTCCTTGTTTGTAGGGATCCCATACGACGTGCTGTGTAGTGTCCCCGATACGGTCATCAACCGAAACGATAAAAAAAAATTTATATTTTTTTGAACACTTTAAAAATATGTCTTTTATGTGCACAAGCCGAGTATATGCGCCGGCCAAGTTATGGTTTCGCTTTCAACGAGTAAAAAATTGAAATACGTTTTTTTCTCCTAAAGATGAAAAAGTCCGTTATAAAAATCAAACTAGTTTCGCTCTTAGTTTAAGTAATACTATTAAGAAAAAATTATAACTGTAATAACAACCCCTTTTTTTCACTGCAAAGGCTAGAAAGTTAAATATTAAAAAAAAACTCGTAGTAAGTGTTTTTTTATGTATAAATAACCAGAGTGAAGAGTTTTTTCAATCTTAACAACATATCATCGTTGTACATTGTATACTTATCGGTAATCCAAAAAAAGATACTAACGGTACACGAAACGGTAGGTAAAAACTGTACAACTAAAACATTTTTATTAAGACTGAGACATGTTATCAGTCATTGGAATAAAAAAAACGCTAAAATTTTCCCAACTCCTACATTCATAATTATTTTAACTTAAACTTATTACTTAGAATAATTTCACTAAAGCGCACGCATGTTGTTTGTATTTCAAATAAGTCATAAAAAATATTTTACATGTATTTTTCTTTTTGTTGACAAAATTCACACCGAGTGTAACAATAACAAATTACTCTCGTATATCTAATGAAATAAATGATCGTTTTCTACCCCATAAATTAGTTATTATAATCGGCAAATCTTTTGTTTTCAATCGCATATAACAGCAAAGTTATTGAGTTGATGTTAATCTCGTGTACGTTTAGGGGCATATTACCGTATCAGACCGTGATCTGCCAGTACGAGGATACAACATACTTATTTCCAATTATTATTCTAAACACCAGTAGCTCGTATATATATATATAAGGCACGTGACAGCGAGTAGGAGGAACGNCAGTACGAGGATACAGCATAAGGATACTTATTTCCAATTATTATTCTAAACACCAGTAGCTCGTATATATATATATAAGGCACGTGACAGCGAGTAGGAGGAACGTGTAAGCGAGAAAGACGTGCACTCAGGTAAATCACGCAACAAATATTGTCTAATTAAATACCCGCCGGCAGCTACCGTGTTTGACTAGAGGATATAACACAATAATAATAATGGTGGTCGACTCGTATACCAGTTTACGCGCGTAATTGTTATGACTATATATCAGTATAGGCTGAACGTAATGCGGTTGATATATTCGAAAGAGTTATCTCATTTTTCGTTATAGGTAGTTATTGTAGCCGACTACAATACACACCTGCCCTCGACTCAATCTTAGCAGCTGTTCCGAAAGCGAATCATTTGGTTTATCAAAGTTTCAGTAGCAGATTGTTTACATCGACTGTTTTTTAATCAGATGTTTGCAATAATACTTCTCAATTGTCTTTAATTTCGTCCATTATATTTAATAGTAAATGATTTGCATTAACTGATCATAAGCGTGTTTAAATTAGCGATCGTCAAAATCGGTTTCATTTTTGTGCAATGTACTCTTTGCATACAAAATTATGATTAGATATTGAAGTTGGTTTAATGCGTTACCTTTATAATGTAATATTATTGTAGATATTTATTGATAAAAACGAGTGACGAAAATATTGTTAAATTCTTAATAGTAACGGCGTGCGTAACACAATTAAAAAATATAAATCAAGTAAACAGTATGTTCATGCGTATGATGTCATTATTTTTATTAACATCTTTGGTAAAACAGTATTTTACATCAAATAACAATTCAAGTAAACAAAACTTACAAAATTACATAATAGACAATAGTTATTGATTTTATAATAAAATTTGAATAAAATTACTCTATACTAATAAATGCTAACAAATAATAATTGAAATACTATAAATATATACGAGTCGAAAAATCAACATTTTTAAAAAATAATTTAATTTCTTTGTACTTTGTACAATAAAAATGCATTGTTTTAAGTTAATTGGCGCGGTAGTTGTCAGGAGGGAAACCTAACACGCACTTGAGATCATGAAATGCAATGAAAAAATTGTCATTGAATTAATTTAGGTTCAGTATGGAATTTATGGAAAAGTCCGTAATGGTTTTGGGCCGGTGGATGGTATCTCTGTTCTGTAGGAGGGTAGTGTCCAAGCACATTGAGTTCCTGTTACTCCGATGGCTCGATAACGTCCTGGATTGACAGAATCCTTTACCGCATACGGGGCACCTAAACGGCTTTTCTTTGACGTGAATGTATCTGTAAAAAAAAAAACAAAGGCACTTAGGAAAATCTCGCTGAAACGATCCCCCCCGTCTAACGGCAAATGAAATGGCCAATCGGTTGTAACTTACCTATGATCTCTGAGGTGATCTTGTCTTCTGAACGCCTTGCCGCACACATCACACGGATATGGTCGTTCGTCGGTATGCGTACGCTCGTGAATTAGGAGGTTATACGATTTGCTAAATTCCCTTTGACAATACGTGCAGATGTATCGTTTCTTGGGACGAGAAGACGGTTGCGATGATGATCCGGGCATCTTTCTTGGCCCGACGGTGACGGGTCGACCTGTGATTGCCGGCATCCCATTGACGCGACCACGGGATCTCGCTGCAGCTCGGTTCATATGGTAGTAATTGACCAGTACGTTGCGCCATTGATCTGGATCGCGCCAAAAAGTGGCAGGACTTAACCAGGCGGATAGGGCAGCAGCTCCTGCTATTGGGACTCCCGGTGGAGGTGTATCGGGTCTTTCGACGTCCACGATTTCTTCGTCCGTACTGATAGCATCGTCTGGTTTATTGAAAGTGGACATTTGTGGATCATAACGTCGAGATATCAAGTTCATTGTCGAGTTTAAAATCTATAATAATCAAAATACATTTTTATACATTTTTTTATTATTTTCATACTTTGTTTTGTTTTAGAGAGCAAAAGGTTTTAATAAATTTATGATTTGTCCATTTAGGGAAAATTGACACGCCACTCCTTGCCGTTAATACATCTGAAGTTTGAAATCAATTTCAACTTGTTGACATGCCGCAACCATTACTATTATAATGTACATTTGATTTATATATAACCCTTTTATGAGTGCGATAGACCTTTCCATTGTGTATTACAAAGTCGAGCCCCGTATGATTGTTACCCGTATTCTGTACACACTACAGGGTGTTCAAAGAGTAAGGAAACCGGTAAATTGTTACGAGCAATGAGAATAATAGAAACCCTTTTCCTTACTTTCTGAACACCTATTTAACCGTACACACGAACACGTATTGTATACCGTTGAAATGTACCCATACTAATAATGCTCGCTTGAATTACGGACATATATAATATAGTATCACGTGTAGTGACAACCGCAATTTACCCTGATTCATTTTGTAATTGTGAGTTATTGTTAATAATGAAATAATTAAAAACATTTCTGTTAAGGAATATCCGGAAATTCGATGCCATCCCCATAACAATTATTAACATTTCATTCGTGAAAAAGAAACGGAAAATAATTTTCAACTAATTACAATACTTAACATAACAATATATTTTTAATAAAGTTACTAATATTTTATGTACTTTGACTTTGTCGAAAATTTGAATTTCTAAAAAATATTTCAGGTCAATCTTAAAATAGCACGCTTGCGGTTCTACCAACGTTAGTTATTATTTAATGGTATACATAATTACCTATGAATATACGTTTGAGCTTGAATTAATAATTAAACGCAACAATGGAATTCGAGAAGTTGACAATAATTGAAAATGTCTTTTGTATACGTGTTGGGTGCAACGTTTGTTTTGCTTCTGCGGCAGTTCCAATATAATGCTGGCGAATGAAAGTCACAAAAGATGAATTGATGTTCAGGTGGCGGCCGCTGCTGTGATTCTGGTTGTTGGTGTGAGTGAAGATTTGACGTGGTGCACAACTGGAGCGACGGCAGCCGTGAACGGTATAAAATAGTAAATGCGTTAAAGGGAGCACAGACGGGTAACAGCAGCGCGGGGAGACTGACGAAGCGACGGTGGCGCAGACCTCCGCATGCCCGAGCCACTCCCTGTCGAAGCGGTAGGCGGCGACACCCGTCGCTGCCCGTAGTCCGCCATTGGTGCCCTCTCGTCGGCAGGCCGTTTGCCGCTGCACGCTCGACCGATCGCTCTACCGCGGCTCCTACCTAAATCGTGCCGCCGACGATCCCGGGGCCGGGTCACCGCGTGCTCCTACCGATGCTGCAGCCGCCACCGCTCCTGCAGGGGCCCCAGGGCTTAAAACGCACAATACCGCGTATTCATGCGCACAGCAATGTTATTGTTGTAATGCCTGTAACCGTTGCGTCACCAAGATGGGCACATTTAAGCGAGTGTACATTTCCACATCGACTGCATCAATTTAGACTACAGACGGGGCGGTGTACAACAAACGCTTTTTACTTGGCACATTTTTTGACAAACTATTGACCCATCAACTCGTGTTCGGGTCACGGCGCGTTAACAGCACATGAATTTTCGTGCAGATCGATTTTTATGGAGAAAGTAGATGTTCTCGATACACAGAATTGGCGTCTAATATTTGTGCAATGAGCTCATTTTATTGAAATAATCATTAACGTCTTTATGTTCACTACTATATTCGGGATATGTTTGGGTTAAAATAGAACACCGTTCAAGTATATCGTTCATTAATGAGTTCACACGGATAGCTTTTTACTCGAATTCTGAACGCACAACCCGATGAACAATAACTGTAAGTGTACATATCTACACGGTAACACAATAGCTTCATAAAGTGTATTACCTTGGACGTGTTATATTTAATAATTATATGATATTGTCCAAAAACACAACACGGTTACTCTCTACCAAATTGTAATGCACAGTGAAACAGTATGCTTTTGACGTTAGTAAAAACAATGACAAAACGCTATATTAAAAAAACTTATTATTTCTTTATGTAACGCATCATTAAGTTTTAATGATGTATGATTTTTTCAAGTATGAGTTTCTTATTTTTATTGTTCTGGTAATTAATTAAAAAAAATCAAATTTTAATGATTTATTAGAAAACAGTTTAGAGCCTATAACATCACATCCAAATAAGCTATCACTGTTTTACTCATATTAAATAGTACTTCTATTTCATTCTTAAGTTTATGAATTTTGAATATTTTTTAACATCGAAATTTTGATTTTAATTTTTCATTATTTTAATAGCAAAATTTGAAGGTCAAATTTTTAATAAAAATTTTTTTTTTTCTTTTCAGAAACTTTTAGTTATGTTCTTTTAACTCGTATCATATTTGAATCGATTTATATATATTTTTTTGTATCGTTTTACGGTCTTTAACACGCATAGTTTGCTAAAAATAGGCAACTTTATCATCTCATTACACAAAAGTGACTGAATTTTTTTCAAATGTTACATAGTACTTACCTTTAGGCAATTAAAATGTCTGGCGAAAATATTATAATAGAGAAATAATTTAAACGCTACTTATAGAATTTATAGAATTTACGTATTATGGAAAATCCACAAACTACACTTAATTTTTATTTTTTGTATTTATTCTGCGTCCTGTACTAGATTAAGTTATTGGGACTCATAACAAAATCCTAGGAGCAATGACTAAGTTCGGAAAAGCTCCATTACTTTTATTTATAAAGTTTGTTTTAGTTTTAGTTATTATTAGTATGGGCATAATGGCCATGCACTCAGACCTGTTGGTCCATTGTGCGCACCTCATACCGAATAGCCTTGATTCGATTTACCCACCTAAGTGTTCTATGAAGTTAAGTACATCAATAGATATTGTGGATTCCTCCAATAAACTTTGATAGATTATACATTTTTCAAATAATCATACGCACAAATATCTTTTTCATCTTCTGATTGTAGATGTAATACTAAGTCCATACAATTAGATCTCAGTTGCTCTTTCTTTTTTAAATAATGGCGAGTATTTGAGCTTTCAATTTAGCTGTATTAAATCCAGTTTCTCAATAACTTTTAAATAATTTGACAAGTTCATTTAATAATTCTGAAGAAATATCTAAGTCTACATTTGGATTTTGTAAACTCTTGCTGACAATGTTCACTTCACTCAATACTGTATACCAAATAAATATACTCATAAGTATTTCTATTGTACTAATCTCCGAAATTAATGAATTAGTTTGATATTTAATTAGCAGATCATGTGATACTTACTTACTTTAATGAATTTTCCATAATACGTAAAATATAAATTTTGAAAATCTATAAACGGTATTAAAATTATATTTTCTAAACATTGCTAAATGTATACAGTAAAAAAATGTTCAGAAACGAGGTGGGAAAGGAGGTGTGATAGTATTAAAACAATAAGGTTTCAATTCAAAAAAATTATTGAGCGTTAGATGAAATGTTAGATACAACAAATGGAAATTTTATAAATTCTATAAATAGCCTTAAAATTATTTCTCCATCATCATATTTTCACCAGACATTTTAATTGCCTCAAAGTAAGTACTATGTAATATTTGAAAAAAATTCTTTCAGTTTAGTTTGTGTAATGAGATGATAAAATTGACTATTTTTAGCAGACCATGCGTGTTCCAGGCCGTAAAACGATACAAAAAAAAATTATAAATCGATTAGAATATGATAATGGTTAAAAGAACATAACTAAAAGTTTCTGAAAAGAAAAAAAATTTTTATTATAAATTTGACCTTCAAATTTTGCTATTAAAATACTGCAAAATTTAAAAATATTAAATCAAAATTTCGATGTTAAAAAATATTCAAAATTCATTAACAGAATAATAAAATAGAAATATTTCAAACTATGACGTAATTAAAACGTATGACATTGTAATTTTAAACTTATAATATTTTGATACTTTTTTTTATAATTTTCAAATTCTCTTTAATGATATTTTTACTTGTTAGTTTAAACACTGTTTAAAAAAATATTCAAATGTTCACATAGATGTATTGAACGTTTTTAACGCTTATAATGTGAGGAAAAATTTTGTTAATGATAAAATTTATACATTTGTATAGGTGTTTTCGACACTTTATTGCAGACGATTTTAATTTCAGTAGTATTTTTGTTATATTTACAATAGACTAGATTTATCATTATACAAAAGATTACTGCTTAAATCCTTCAAAAAAAAATAATCGTTCAATAAATGTCTAGTATTTTAAAATAAATTACATTATATTTTTAATAACACATTATCATCATGACAAATGTTATATTTATAAAGGTGGCGTACTAAGACTTATTTAATAGATTATACATAAAAAAAAATTCTATCACTATAATTGTACTTAATTATTCCGTAATAAAGAATTTCAATCTCTTACCAAAGAGGGGTCTTTGATGCACACTTGACACTTTACTGTGTTTTTATTATTTCATTCAAGCTATTGATAAAAAAATAATTTGACTGCAATTGGTTAGTATAACAACTACAATTAATATTGTTAACACCATTATCATTGTTGTTAAATAATGATAAATAAAATTTTTATTTATTTGTTTCTCAAATAATTCTTTATACGTGATAATATTAAATAAGTACAACACATTATATGTCCTCCAACTAAATTTTTGTAAAGGATGGTGTATATTATATACAGTTATTAATTCAACTTTTATATGATCAATACATTATATATATATTATAATTATCATACCAAATTAATTTATTAATTTTACAATCAAGGCTGGATATTATTTGATTAAAAACATAAAATTAAGTTAAATAAATAGTTCTTTATTGAGGGATTTAAATTTTAACTTGTCAATGTAAAAAATAAAAAATAATTTTAAATTTTTGTATCTTCTCATTTATTTTAATAATTTATAAAAGAAAATAAATAATTAATGCTAGTGATGAATTTTATAACATAAATATTTTATTTTAAATTGAAAGTTATACTTTTTTTATAAATCTGTTTTGAAAATAAAATGTATTATAATCTTGGCTTTACAAAATAATTTTCTCCTGTATTTATATACATATCTTCATTATTGAAAATTTCTGCATTGTTTAAATTTGTATTTGTTGGTTTTGAATAAGCACCAAGATTGGCAAAGTTTATTTTAAATGAAATGGTATTCATAAATGTTAATATATCAGTCCTAAACTGCTCATTAGTTGTTCCAGATATTGCATGTTCAAAAATGTGTATATACTTTTCACATAAACTTACGAAACGTTGAATAATGTCTATAGAAATAGATTCTTTTTGAAACGTTTTTAATATTTTATCTTTAAGATTCCTAAATGATAATGTAATATAAATTATAGACATACCCCTTCTGTTAGCTTCCCTCACGTATTCACAAAACCGATATATGTAAGTTATGGCTGTACTTTCGATAATATTTAAAAAGATAGCATAACCCAATATGTAATTTTGATTTTTTATACAATATATCATTACTGTGATAAGTTTTTGATCTCTTACTTTCAAACCGTCAAAATATATATCTTTAGCGTCAATTGAATTATCATTCCAAGGTTTAGGACAAACCACATTATTTGTTGCTCCATACTCGTCAGCATAAAATGAATGACAATTGATATTCAAGTCCAAAAATTTTGGATATTCCATCATAAGACGAGATAAACTGCTCTTCGTAATACTATTTACATCAAAAGCATACAGTGATTGTATACCAAAAATGAAAAAAAATAACAACATATTTTAACAAAACCGAACACACTATAACAAATAGTTCTTACCCATAAAGTTAGGACAGGAAATAATTGTTATATAGCTTACAATTTTTATATTTTTAATCGTGAATACTTTTTATACAGAGTGATTGATTTATCGTAGACCACTTGATTTCTACAAAACTAGTTACAATTTTGAAAAAAAATTTTGGCTTATTTAAGTAGTATATATTTCTTTATTTATAAGTAGTAAAATACTTTTTCAGTCTATTCCTAGCTTCTCATAACTGTATAAACTTAATTAATTTTTAAACGAGAACAGATATAATAGTTCAACTTTTTTATTAGATAGTGGTTTAATTAAGAAAATTACTGATCGATAACAACTTTTAGACCAGTATTTCAGAAATTACTAAACCTTTTATACCTAGACAGACAGATAAGTGTGCCCGAGAAACTTCTAGTGATGAAAATAATATAACCCGCACCTCACCTCCAGTCTACATTTAAAAAACTAATAACTTCTGAAATGCTGGTTTAAAAGTTGTTATCGACTAGTTATTTTTTTAGTTGAAATCATTTCTAACATTTAATCTATTAAAATATGTATATTTCTATTTAAATAATTAAATTTAACACCCTTATAAAAAATAAGGGATGAGCTGAACATGTACTTGATAATTTATAAATCGATAAATAAATAATACATAGTAAATAAGAAACTAAAAAAATTATCATATTAGGAGAATCTTAGGTGTTTATAATAAATCACTCTGTATACAATTTATATATGTTTAACCTAACAAGTATTTACTCTTGTAAAAAAAAATATATCTATAAATTCAACTTCTATTTAGCCTAATATAAACATGAGAGAATATGAGTAAATATAAAAATAAAGAAGTATCTGAAAATTATTTACATAAGATTATATAAATGTTGTACAATAAATTTAAGATCAATTTACTTTTATTGGTTCATACTTAATGTATTGCAATAATATCTTAAATATCTTAACAAAAAAATATCGAAATTCTATTACTTTATAATAACTATATTAGAATACTATTATGTGTATTTTGCACATTAAGTAATTTCAATAAGGTTTTTTAAGATATTATTGTACTGTCAAATGGGTTATCTTGGAGCGGTGATATAACTTGGGGCAGTAAAAATTTTACAGATATCAATTTAGTTTTTGTCAACAGATATTTTGTATTTTTTAATAATACTAGTAAACATTTTATTAATGCTGTAGATTGATACAGATTAAATGATAATAGATATTTAACTATTCCATGTTTAACCACCATACCAATTGGGTCATTTGGTGGTAAGCAATAAAAGAAACCCTAGACGCTACAAAATGGGTATCAAATGCGCTACTCTTATTAGTCTTTTTCTTTGTTTTAATTGCATCGTATCACTGATACGTCATTATTTTTACTTGCTAGAAATTTGCAGTGCATATCCTTATTAAATTTATTGATTTTATCAATCATACAATTTAACACAATCGCAACATTTATTACACTTATTACACTTAATAATAATATCATTAATATAAAACTATTATTTTATTATAATTATTATCTATTATAGAAAAAATGATAACAATATCAAAATTGATAACTATCAGTCGGCCAATAAAAGCGCTGTGTTTGATATCCGCTCTGTATCTTCTAAGGTTTCTTATATATCTGACGTTAATATATTAGATACAAATACAAATATTTAAAATAATAAAAGTATATTAAATACCTAGAAGGTAGGATTTATTCAAGCATAATTATTTTTAAGTAATCTAATAAAGAAGAAATACAGAATGAAAAAAACAAAAAAACATTTTATCAATGGCATCTGATCGACTATTAACTTTTGATTAATTTTGTTTGAGTAATTAGCTAGGCCATAAAATTTGTTTTCCTCTAATTCAAAAGGAAATAATAATTTTTACTTGAAAAGTTTAATATATTTTGTTAATTTTACAACATAGATTTTTAAATATGTAAAACGAAAAACTTATGAAATATTTATTATTTTATATATTAACAATTTTTTTTAAATTTATGATGAATTTTATTTGTCAATTATTTTAGTAATTTTTAATTAGAACAAAAGATGCATTATTGTGGTATATAAATTTTTATAATGAGATATAATTTAATTTAAATAATAATTAAAGATATTATTTTTAAAATTCAAATATTAGCAAGGCACCCTTTCCATAGTTATTTCGTTAATTAATTAATTGCCATATATATTTTTATTAGAAGAAAATAAAAAATATTTTAAACAAAACAATATTCCGAAGCCTATTAAAAAATTCATAAGAGGAAAAAATACTAAAATAATAAAAGTAATTTTTTTACTGTATTTGGTGCACAATATTAAAAATGAATCATTAAAATTCTTAAGATAGTTAAAATATGATAAACAAATGAGAAAATAATTTAAAATCAATTTTGAGCTTTTATAATCGAATCACTTTTATTTTTAAATTCATGTTATGATAATTAAGAAGCAATTCAATTATTGTTCTATCAGGTAAAATGATATTTGATGAAAATTTATTTTTTGTCTTAGTTTTTTTTACAACTAAAACTTTATACGCATTTGATTTAAAGATCTCCGGAAGTGATGTGCAACGCAATTTACAAGAATATCCTAAATTTATCGATTAATTTTAATAGCGTTACATGATATTTACGCGTGCGAAAACAATGAATTGTCTTGACTTAAACCTTGGAATAATGAACAGCATTTGATTTATAAAAACCCCGATGTACTGAGTGAAAAATTAAATGATGTATTGAATTCATGTATAAAAAATAAAACTAATTATGCTCAATATTATGTTACTGCTTTGAATGTAATTGAGAGTACTGGGATTACGTTTATCTTTAAAAATTGTAACTACTTAAAGATAATAGTAAACGATCAAGTGATACATTCGATTCATAACATTGAGACTTCATTGAAGAAACTTCGTAGAACGTTTGGAAAAGACTCGATTTCGATAAAAACAACTGATTGCGCAATAGTTGTTATTGAAAATTATAATTTCTATATTGATAATAGTAAACTTGAAAATTTAAAGGATGAAATAGATAAATGTAGATGTGAAAAGGCTAATAAGATAAACTTTGCAGATCTTACGGATAGAATAACTGTTCAAAGGTCAAATACATAAGCACAATAATGGGAAATCGACATTTTTATAAATAAATAAAAGTTATGCACAAATTATTTAATTTTTATAAATTGAAAGTATATTAAAAAATACACATAAATTACATTGTAGTTCGATGCGGTTATGTGGCGTGTCGGTATACACTATTAACTAGGTAAAAATAAAAAAACATAATGACCTGTCTCTCTATCTTATCAAATTACAGATAATAAAACAAATCTTAATCTTCATTATGAATTTAATCTTATTAATTCCTACAAACGTTTTGTTGAAATAACCTCAAATATTTTATGTATAACAGTAATTACTGAGCCTCATCGATAAAAACTCGCAGAGCCTTCATTTACTTATAACGATTGCAACTAAAAAAATTTTATTTTCACTTATTACATTTCTGTAATTAATTATGGTATATATTACTGTGTCATTGACCCGTGTAATTAATTAAATAAATACATAAATAAATGTATTTCAAATGATGTTACAATAAAATAATTATAAAGTTTTAGATTAAACTATGAATTATTTTTAGTGAGAAGAAATATTAAAATAGTTGGTACTTATTTTGTACACCTAATTATATTAAATTCTACGAATACAACATTAAAATTGCTCAAGTTTTATAATAGAAATTGAGATCATTTAGAGAGTAAATAATACATATGATTAGAATAAATGAAAAGTTTGAATCCAACGCACAGGTATAATTATATTGAGATACGATTTTTAACAAAAAAAATATCTTTAAACAGTATAGATATCAATAACTATTATTTAAATTACTATTTGTCGAACCATTATTCAAAAATATTAAATTATTTTTTTTCATTATAAATATATTATATTACAATTTATACATTTTTTACTATTAATAAAAATTATTTTAAACGAAAATTCTGTTTAAAGTATGTTTGATTAAAAAAAACACAATGCTTCCAGTATTTTACGGTAATTTAAAAAATAAATTATTTGATTCTTTTTATTCTTATTTTAAATGTAAAAGAAAAGATTTGCTCTTAAGACCACTAAATTTATGACCAAATAAACTTAAGTATATTGTAGAACTGATTTTATTAAAAAAAAAGTTATTTCATGGAATATAATTTTCTTCATTTACAAACAAAAAATTATCTTATAGAAATAACTTTAAAAAAAAATAGATTTAGTGTACCATAATTTCACTATTAAAAAAAAAATTGAACAATTATCTACCTATCTCGGTGAAATGTTAAGGTTTTACTAAGCATGTACTGTAAAATACATTTTCAAATCTATTGTTTAAGTAGTTAGCTCACAACAATGAATAATTATAGACTAGTTATTCGAATAATTTCAAATACACAAGTATTGTCATCGAGACCTTACACGCATGTCTCCCTCTACGTGGAGTGACCTTTTCAGTCTTGTACGGTGGTCCATATAGTATGCTGTTGTTTTATCCCAATTTGAATGACACTAAAAAATAACTCATTGTAATAGTATGCTAAATACTAGTTTATTTCTTTTTAAATTACTGTCTAGCAATCTTATTGTACCTACCTTATTATAACGTGAAATACTAAACCAGCGTTTATTATAACTATGTGTTCTTTTATGTATGCACATCATGTCAGATAAAATAACTCCGGGCAAGTTTATTTTTTAATTACAGGGTTGGTTTGGAGGGTTGACACACGACCAACGCGGTGGAGGCGTAAAATCAAAGGCTTTAGAATCGTTCACTATAAACCAAGAATAATAGTGTATACATAGTACATGTCGAATATAAATTTACTAGCGATAGTGCAGGGTTTTTTATATTGTTCTTTTTATACACATATCATATTATCTATCATCCCTCGTTTACTCGCACGATTGAGAGAGTTCGGCACGTTAAAAGTGTGCATGTGGCGGGGTTGACCGAATTTCACGGGTATTATCGTCAGAACCAATAGCTGTGCATTAGAGTCCACCCTCACTTTCAACCCTTAATATCGTGGCCCAGGGCGCAGTCGTCTTCAGTCTCTACCGGACAACTATCACTTCACCACTAACTGATTATAACAGTTTTTCTGCCGCAGATCGATCTTTACGACGAATTCAGTATCATTACATCATTAAACAAGAAAATTCTAAGATTTTATATTGAAACAATTTTCGGATTTACACATCAAAATCGAGGTATGTACAAATTTATGTTATTTTATAGATATGATAAATTTGAAAAATTCTAGAAAGAAGAAGTATTATTTCTCAGCATTTTTGTACTTAAAATATATTAAATTTATTATTATTATAATTTTATCTCAATAAATACAACCAAAATGTATTCAACATTTACTAACTATANTTATAATTTTATCTCAATAAATACAACCAAAATGTATTCAACATTTACTAACTATAACCTTGATAACAATTTATATTGAAACTTTTGCTATTTAATGTCATTTACTATGAATAAATCAAGTATTAGTTATAGTAATAAATATTTAAACGGCTATTAATTTAATTCTAGGACAACTTAAGACATTGTTCATTTTTTTTTTTACGAAAAAATAATTTACCAAATTCAACGTAGAAAATTAATACATAAAATGTAATCAACTATTCATTATTTATTGTTCTATGTAGTATATATATTATTAATAGAATTTATTTGTATTAAATTTGGAGAATAAAAAACTTTTATTCAACTTGTATACTTTACAAAAATTAAAAATTATTATATAGTGTTATCAAAGATAATAAACATAAGCTAGATCATTTTAATCGTGAATTTTGGAATATTTTCTCTAAGAGACAACACAAATGATCGCAAACATTTAATTTTCAACTAAGTCAGAAATCTATTTAAAAGAAAACATTAAATTTGACTAGCATTCATTTTCATTCAGTTGCAAATACACTATTATATATTACTGTAAATATATTATATTTTGAATACGTTTTTTCTATGTTATTATTGGTTACAAGACTTACATTGCTTGACCGTATAACTAAATATTTACAGAAATTTTGAGAATTATTTAGAAAACTACAAATTAGTCTTAATGTTAACCTTTAGGATCAATGTATTAAGAAAATAATAACTAATCCCGTATAAATATACCTTTTATGCGATTTTAAATCGCTTGACTATTAGTAGAGCCATTGAATGCCAGACGTAAAATTCACCGTTACCCGCCTCAAACGAGACCAATACCTAGTAATCAGAGTAAAGTGAAGACCATTTCTCAAGTCTCTGTTTGCTCGAAAACGTGCGAGATTAAACCCTTTTTATTATGTTAAACTCCTCCCCGTTCATATTAAGCCCTTTCCAGCGTATCATTAAAAATATCACGAATCAAACCCCGCGTAACCCCAGCAGCAGGTAGCACTCAATATACTGATATAATAGCTTTGATTTTTTTAGATGTTGGCCACCGAAGAGTCGTTAAGGTTCGCCTCCAGGTTTGGTCTATTAGATCATTTTCCACGGCTGTACGTGGACACTATGTGGGCGAGATTTAACCAGCCTGGAGCGTTCGTCGCCAATGAGGCGGCATCTCAAATGGAAGGATACGCCAGAGCTGTTGCCCTCTCGAGGAACGTTCAAAAACAGATGACCAGCAACGGGGGAGGAAAACCGAAAAAACGATACATATGCGAGTATTGTGACAGGGAATTTAGCAAATCGTACAATCTTCTAATACACGTTCGCACGCACACTGATGAACGACCCTATCCATGCGATACGTGTGGAAAAGCTTTTAGAAGACAAGATCACCTTAGAGATCATAAGTGAGTCTCTCTTAAATATTTTATCTTTTAATGTTATTGCATAACATTAAATAAGAGATTGATTATATTTATGGTTTATTTTATTCTATTTTTTAGATATGTACATATGAAAGATAAGCCGTTTTCATGCGAATCTTGCGGAAAAGGATTTTGTCAAATGCGAACATTAGTAAGTCACAGGAAAAATGCTCAGTGCCAGTGGTATCAATATCAAAGACACCAAGCAATGGCTACACAATTAGCAGTCCCACTCATTGTAAACGAACGACTTACAGACTTTAGTATACGAACTTTACTAGGAATTAAAAAGGACGATAATTAATCGTAGTTTATTTTGTAGTTAAAAATAATAAGAAATATTAAAACAAACAATTTTTTAAACTAAATTGTAAAATTATCTATTTTTATTTACTATTATTTTGTGTATATTTTTGTAAACTAATGTATTTTTATAAAGATTATGTTAAGATACATGTTTAAATAAAAAACGATATTTTGTTTAAAACATAATGATAAATAATTTTTCTAATTATTATAAATATTCTAGCACTGTGTCAGGATGATTAACTTGACTATTGTTCAAGTTGCACTATCGGTACAAAAGTAATCAAAATTTTAGTATTTTGAATTTATTATTATTTTTAGTACTATGAGTGCGAGAAACAATTCATATGTATTTATATCGGAATTCGTGATATTTGACATTTTTATGTAATTCAGTATAGTTTAATAGTCACTATCTAAATATACAAACAGCTGGCAAAAAAATGTACTTGAACTCAATAAAATAGTTAAAAATAAATTAAAATACAATGTATCCTTTAAAGATCCACAAGAGTTACATTTTTACTTATGAAGATTAAAACTTTAAATCCGTTAATGCCAAAACCATTTTTTTGATATATGACCTTATTCAATATAAAAATGTCTTTTTAGTAGACATTTTAATGAAAAATGTAGTACCAAATTCATAGAAAAAGTAAGGATTTAGGTCACTAATAAAAAATAATTAAGTATATAAATAATAGGGGTGTTACGTTTTAAAACACTTAAAATTTCAAAATTTACATTGATCTTATTTTAAACGTTTAAACTTATGTTTTTAGCAAGTTATTTAGCAACCCCTCTACATAATATGATAGAAAACACCAATCTAAGTGCCTTATATTCTCCTACAAATATTTTGTTCGAGAATTATCTTTATTCCAATAGTATGGTAGTTGCAATTAGGTGTTGAATGACATTGAACATACAACTTAAAAGACCATAATCGCTATCGTCTTCCGTATACGGTAAAATTATATATAACGTACACTGTTTCAACTGTGATACTTGATAACAACAGTAGTCACGTTGAAATACATTGAATAACATAATATTTAAAAACTGTAGAGATTATTTTTTATTTTACAGTCTAAAGAATATCACATCATAATATAGTATTTGAATCTAATGGTCACAAATATGTCAGTAAAACAATTGTCTATATACATAAAAGGGGCGTTTCATAAAAATACTATGAGTTCACGACAATAGTTTACTATTTCTTTTTTAACTTACAAAATGATGTATACAATTTGATATATTGTACTGTTCGATAAATAACTAACTAGTTAGTTAACAAAATTTTAATAAAAAAAAATACTCAAAACAAATATTAAAATGTTTTTTATACGTTGTATAAAAATAATTATTTTTTTATTTAGAGTTATTTACATTTTGAGATTTATAAGCATTAGATTATGTAAACATAAATAGAATAGTATTTTAATATGTAATTTTTGATTATGTTCAATGGTATCAGGTCTAAAATTACATGTTATTTACAGATAGTTTGACAAACTAAAGGTTATCTTTCTATAATAAATGCTTAAAAACGCAATTTAATGATTATTATTTTTTATAAATACCATATGTTCTAAAATATATCATCATCAATTGTTTTAGCATTTATGCCGCGTTTTTATTTTTGTCTATTCAATTAAGGTTATCTATGATATGTACTGACTAAAAATTATAGGATTGTTTTGTTTATTTCAAACATTATCTATAAAAAAAAACCCAATATTTTGAGCAAACATTGCTTTCCTGTTACTCGAATAATTCGTTTCGGTTTCGATTTTTATATTTCAATACCTATTTTATTTATTGGCAATAAACACCCATATACGGTTGTCAACCATACGGCGATTCCTATTCATAAGGTAAATAAAAAAAACTTCACGGTTCTACCCTTTAAACATGAATTTTTTGTGTCCATGACCTCATTTATAACAATTCAATGGAGAGATATAATGGAGTATATTACGGTATAATACAGTTTAACATAAAAATAAATTTTAAAAAATTATTAGGTGTGAAGCGTGCTTCATGTATTTTAGAAGAAGCACAATCAACTCAATACAGACAAAATTATCTACCAATGGTCTATTCCATTATCGTACGTCTTTATATTGCTATAAAATGACTTGATAATTTCAGTTGTCAAAATAGTAAAAAAAATATTTAAACATTTTTTTAGTAAAAGTGTTTTTGCAAATTAGTGGCTCATTTAATGGAATTATATTCAATAAATACTCAAATTTTGAAGTAAAAAACTGTATTGTTTGCTAAAATTTTAATTTGATATTATTTTTGTATGCACATCTGTTGTCCTAATACATTTTATACTAATAAACTGTCCTAGTATATTAGATTTATACAAAACTTATACTAAAATACTAAACTTAACTCTTAAGCGTCCCACGCTTACGATTAATAATACAAGAAATAATTGCATTTTACGGAAATACATTTCATAAACAATACAGTAAGAATGAGCAAGAGTTAAGTCTGGATAAACGGTTGCTTATAGTTGAATTTTCCACTTAATTGACCTCTTCAGTACACTGATGGATATCTCTTTGTCGGTTATGCCAAAGGCATTTATTCATATCCCTTCCTTATTGTGCATCCAAACGATTAACTTTTGACTTTGGAATCACATCAAAGAAGAATATTACAAGCCTAAGGTGATGGATTGTTATTTTGGTTTTTCGTTTTGCTATGCAAATCAGGCGCCGTACTTTACTGTGGTGCTCGTAAGTAAATTGCTTCTCACAACACCCGCGGCAATAAAATTTATTATGGTGTACTGTAAGACGTTGTACAGTATACGCGGAAAAGTGAAATCCATTACAAAAGAAAACTGTAATATTCCCTTCAAATATATTTAATATCAAAATAAATAAGGCGACCAAATGTTTTATATTTCAACAGTCTGTTTATCATTTTGTACATACGTAACATTTGTTTCGCCTTAATAACTACGGTAAAACATTATATCAACATAAATCGCACTAAACAAAATTATTAATATTATGAATATAATATAGAATATTTAATTATTTACTTTTATTATCAATAGTATATTAATTATTATACATAAAGAATAAATAGTTTGTAATTTTGTTATTCGACAAACAATTTAAAATTCTACGTTGATGTGGTTTTACTGAGAAATAATTTAATGCGTTGTTAAAATTACTTAAAGAATTCCGTTGTTTTAATCATTTTTTTTTAATACTCTATTAAAACGACTAATAAAGAAAAAATGTATTTTTTATAACATTTCTGTCGTTACACTTAATAATTTTTCTATATAAATTTATCAATATATAACATTGACTATTTGGGTCTTACTGATAATGATAGTAAAAAACATCTGTAACAATAGTAATGATATCTGATAAAATAGTTTATTTTTAATTATTTATTAATTAAATAAAGCAAAGTTCAAAAGAATCTAAGTGTTCAAACTTTATTCATTAAGAAAGCCCCACGAAAAAAATTTTTTTTTCAAAATCTCATCAACGGAAAAATATTATTTTATTTTATACTAAAATATTATCTTTTTAAAAATACTATATCGTCGTATTTTATATTTTTAAAGAAGTAAACATAAATGCCGAATCAATTGAAATACATAAGAGTAATTTTACAATACTACTTAAGTTTTAAACTTAATTTTATTCACAACAATTAATTATCATTACATTATAATAAATGATTCGAAAATTCCCATACGTCATAAAGGTACTTCTATTATACACGTTATTTTTGTATACAAATTGTGTAATTTTAACATAAAATATAGAAAATTCGTATAAAGTATAATATTATCATTACTATTTATCCAAATTTTCCCTTACAGTGTATGCATAAAATCTCTCAATACATAGGGTCAAGTGGGGTAAATGTAAATTGGGGCAAAAGGAAAAAAATATTATTTAAAATAAATTATTAGTGATTATAGAATTCGATAATATTATAACCACAGTACACATAAGGTATAATATTGTGCAATGATAAAAATATGGAAAATTTGAGGATATGTACAAATTGTTATCACTCGAGAAAGTGTTTATGATTATTTTAGATTATATTTTCTGCTCAACGGCTTTTGAGAAGGGCATCTTCATCAAAAATATAAGTAGAACAGTACAGTTTGAACTAAATTGTCATTTCATATTTACTTATTTACTATACGGCCCTAAAACTAGTTTAATATCACTTTTTCTATGAAATTATATATTTTTTGTAAAATACAAAATAAAAATCAATTGGGGTAAATGGAAATTTGATTTTGGGGTAAATAGAAATATTAATAACAAATATAATTTGAAATATTACGATCTTTATCATTTTTTTTTCAACTTCAGAGTGCGTAATTATATAAAAAAAAACATATTAACAGTTGTAGAAAATAAAATTTCATTAGAACCTTCAATGTCAAACACTTTTATGGACTAAATTTTTCTAACATCAAGTAATAATATCTCAGTAAACCCAAAAGATATAATATCTATTTTTTCAATTCAATTAATACAATATAAAACTAACAATACAATTTGTGTTACAAAAGACCAAGTTCCTCGTCTTAGAGTAACAAAGTATGGTGAAGTTTTAACAAATAAAAATGTGTTAAAATAATTGGAGGAAGCAACCTCAAAGAAAAAGCTAATCAAATATCCTAGAAAACTTGGGAGACATAAGAAAGCTATTAAAGATGTACAAAATATTGTGTTGGAACAATCAATTGATAATATTGATGATGAGTTTATCATTCATCAGGAGATGATTGTAATGACAATTCATTAGATTTAAGTATTGAAGAAGTTTTATACAATACACCAATTTGGTCTCAAATAAAACCTGGAGTATTTCTTTTAATAGATTTTATTGGAGGGAACCGTAAGAAACAACATTTTAAGTATGTATGTTTAGTTAAACGTATAGATGAAGATGATGGGGATATTTTAGTCCGAGGATTAAAAAAAAATAATGAAATTGGAACTGATTTTTATATTGTTGAAAATGACTTGTCAGATATTACAGTAGAGATGATTCTTGCAATATTACCAATACCAACTGAACATAAGAAGAACAGAAAAACGATATACACATTTCCTGGATACATAAATGTCGATGAAAAATAATCAGTTTAGGCACTATGTTACATACATTAATTTATGTGATATATTTTGAAACTAAAAATGCTGTTAGTTTGTTATTTTGTTTATAATTTTTACTTTACATTGTTCTTTTTTATGTTAAATTATTATTATCACTATTATATGAAAACAAAAGACTGTTAATATATTTTGAAAGTTTATGAAATAGTAAGTAAGCATTAAACTGTACTAAATTATGTTAAAATAATAAAGATTACCAAATTATTTGACTAATTTAATTGTAATTTATGTAATTCAAACAAATTTTCATTTGCCCCAGGCTTATAACATTATCAACTATACTTTAATTTGCATTTACCCCATACACAGTATACTATTTGGGACAAATGGAAATTTGTAGGTATCGAATATATGAAATAATATAATGATAGCTGTAACAGAACAATTTCATTTGCCCAATATGTTTGTTCAATATAACACTTGCTGTTGGAAATAGTTATTTTCATTTACCCCAGAAGTATGGGGCAAATGTACATTTTTTATGAAATTTTATATTATTTTTTCTATTAAAATAATCAACTATTTTAACGTTTGATTGAAATGTTAGACACATATTGTATATAGTTAAATAGTTTTTATCTAAACCAAAATTAAAAAAAATTATTACTACATGAATCTAATAAAAGTTGTAAAACATGTAAATTTCATTTCCATTTACCCCACTTGACCCTATGTAAAAATACATCATAATTTTTTGTCCCCAAAATCTCGGTTTCTTAAAAAAAGTGACACGCATTGTTTTTCCGTGTACTCTTCATAGTCCTTCTGTTTACGCCATTGAGTATTCCACATAAATTACGCCGATCAGCCGGCAAATATTTCATTTACTTGTTGTTCATCCACTTGAAAAGGACATTCATTATTATATACAATATTATTGTTTAAATATAAATATTCTTAATTCACAATACATAAACTCTCAAAAACAGTTATAAAATAAAATATTTCAATTACTTCTTTTTTATTGATTTTAAACGTTTAAAATTGGTCACTCCTATAATCTTACCAGATTTATCATCGTTTTTTGTAACGTTTAGTATGGTTGTTGTATATGTATGTAACTACATAATGTAGTTATTATCGCTAGGCGCAAATTAATTGTATTCTCTAGTAAATACTTCTATGCTACTAGTAATTATGATGTAATTTACAGTATGTGTCATAATAGAGGGACGGTGTGGCCGAGTCGGTAACGCAGCAGTGTTTGACGCGCACTGCCTCGGGTTCGAATCTCGGTCACGGGCGGCTTTATTTGTCGAACAGGAGATCAGTTTGGTAATTGGAGTTGCCACCCCTCTCTCCGGCAACGAACTAACCACCCGTCCCGGAGTATAAATGGTTAAGAAACCTCCTCCTTTGGGAAAGACCGCTATGGCCCTTAATGGGCTGATAAAGCAATAAAAAAAAATGTGTCAATATATTATTATTAGCGCACATCTCTAATTCATTTCTCTTCAACTCGCTAATTCAATATTTGTAATCGTAATTGTACTCAAAAGTTATACATATGTATACCTTCATTAACATTGTAAATAATAGCATAACATAAATTCATCAGATAAGCATTTATCAACGTCGGATAACTTTTCTATTTGATATTTCTATTATTAGACACTGTGGAACAGTACCTTTTATTTTTTTTAGGAGGGGCTTACATAAAAATAATTGTTTTACCTCCTTCATATGGTTCAATATACAAATATTTTTAGATCCTGGGGATGTTTTTACTCGTATCCCTCCTCCCATAAATACGCCTATGATTACGCATATTTTATTTTTTGTAATTTTTACTCATCTTCAGATTATACCTAAAAGAAATAATTTTTAGTTTATAGAAATTTATGTCTTCTATATCTTAAATAATACTTATATTAAAATGATTCCGTTTTATAGGTCAAATAATTATTGACGTGAACAATTAACAATTGGACTGAAGAGCATAAAGTGGAAAAATGCGGTGGTATTTGAGGCCGAAGTAATTATAGTTAAAATTTATAAAAGAGTAAAAAATATTGTGAATGCTTACCTACAATGTACTTATAGTAACTTAGGATGATTGATTTATTATTGACTACTAGAAGATTTTACTTCGAATAATAATGTTGAAAAATTTTTTTAACTTTTCGATTAGTATTTAATTGTTAATCGTACCAGTTCAAGACATCTTTGACTATTTTCTTAATTTGCTAAATATTTTTTTTTCTTAAAGATATAAATATTAAAATTGATTTATTTTTATGAACCAGAATAATTATCAAGTTAATAGTAAGAAAAAATTCTAAATAAATCAATTTGTTTATTAAAGTATTATAACTTGCAAAATACTGCAAATATCATTTTCTATGATATGATCTAGTTAAATATGTATGTTGCTATTAAAAAAAAATTAAGTTGGTACCCTTAAAATTAATAAAGAATGAACCTCAAAAATATATAACCATGATTAAATATTTTTCATTGATTTAATATCAATTTATAAATCAATAAATAAATAATAATCAAAATAACCAAGAAAAAAATTCTCAAAATTATTATAATTTTAGGAGACAGTTTTAATGGTTAACAATAATCAATATTTTTATTTATTGAAAATAAAATCTATATATTTTTTAAGGTGAAGTAAGCATGATTAGACAACTGGGGGAAGTAATGCTTAACGGCTAGTTCCCCCGAATGGTCTAAGGATGTACACATAAAAAAAAAACAAAAAAGTTAAATGATTATTAAAGTATATTATAATGTATTTATTAGTCTTACTTTTTAATTTATACCAACCTAAGTTGTTTAATTTGGGAACATAATCCAACAAATTGATATAACTTAACTAAAATGAATTAACTAACTTCACATTCTACTCGTTATTGTTTAGTCATTTAATTTAGTTTAAATTACATTAACTTTATTTTTAGATGATATAACAATATTTGTAGAGAGGCTCTTTAAATCATATACAAAATCTAAGAGAGCCAAAGATCACTTGGGTTAAATCAATTGCTTTAATAAAAAATGTTACAAGAAAAAAAATTATTTAAACGTATCTCAAAAGCTGTTAATATTCAATTATTTTTTCTGAACATCATTAAATAACAACGCAGCCTATAAAATGTTAACTTTATTTAGATTTATTCCGAGTTATGAAATGCAAATTATTTTTTATAATTATGTAACATGTTATATTCAGTACTGATTATATAATTATTATCGCAAATTAATAAGTCGTAAACTATAAGTTTTCTTTTTTTTTCTTTTTTTTCTGGTTGTACTTTTTCTTAATACTTAACTTGGGAGCAAATGCCAGAAAGTTAATTTTTAAATAAATTTAAGGATTTAAAAGGATTATTATCACTATAAAATAAATATTATGTAACATAGTAATAGTATTTTTGCACTATGTCTAGACTACAGCTGAATATAATAGTTTATTTGAAACTATTAAATTTTATTTTATATAATTCAGAAATGATTTTTGAAGAAAAAAAAATGTTTACAATACGTCTGTTATACAACCGTTTTTGCACCAATGAAGAAAAACATTAGTTTAATAAAATTGTTTCTATTTTAATGATTAGTAGATATCGAAATTTAATTTTATCTAGAAAAATCGGGGAATGTCCACACCGATATTCAGTCGTCAAGGTTCGGCTTATCGATGGAACATTAAACTTTGGCGGGTGCCTATTTTCACAGATTGTAAATAGAAATCTCAGTGTATTCTATAAATTACTGTGCAGTCAGCACCGTGCGACCATATGTAGTTTGAACTACGTTCTCACAACCATGTCTTTACAAATTTAAATAATTCTTTATTAAAAATTAATATTTTTTTATCATAATATCCCAATGACTACTCTATAAGATTACAAATTTGACCACTGGATTGTATCATTAATCTCAGTTATCGTTTTACATTTTTCGAAAAAAAAAGTACTAACAATGGCAGATTTATTGGAATGTATCGTAGCCACCGGCAGTAGTGTCAGCCGCGACGAACTGTAAGTACTTAATTATTTTATAAAAAAACGATGCAACACGTTTTTATAAGGATACTTTAAAATTTACTATTTAAGTTAAATTGATGATAAGTTTTTTTTTAATACCAATAATTATTAAATATAAGTATTTTTATACAAATAAATAATCAATATTGTTGACATATTTTACGCGTACTATTTGAATAGTTTTTGGAGTGATATCGTCTAGAAAATTTAAAAATAAAATGCTTTCATATCAACGCCAGGATTTATGAAACAAAAAACCCGGACACCTAAAATAAATAATTTTAGCATAACTTGTGAATTTTATTATTATTTTACTGCCCACATATCAACTCAATAACAGAAATCTTTACTAGTATAATTTAAATTAGGTAATATTCACTACATACAAGTCACTAATGCGACTTGTATTAAGTACACGGACAATAAGTTCATTTTTTAATCTCAAAAATAAAAATGTTGTAAAGTAACTTATATAAATTATATTTATTTTTATTTTTTGATAATTAAATATAAACATTTTGTACAATAAAGTAAGATTTAAGTCTGTGGAAATAATTTTGTTGAAAAATCTATTATGTTACTCTATGTTTTGATTGTTTATTATCATATAAACAATAAAGCTTAATCAATTTCTGTATTAAAATTTTTTTTATTTTCATTACACGCTATTATAATATTTTACCGTAAATTAATACATTTATTTATTGAAAATGAATATAAAAATAAAAATTTTCTTTTTTTTATATATATTGATCTTACAATACAGTTTTACTCGCTATTTAGCTGTAATTTTCGTTTTAATTACAATAAATAGTTATTATTTTTTCTTCCATATATCAATTTTCTTTTTTTAAGAACGTCATTGGAACAATTATTATATTGTTTTAACAGTCATAAGTTTGTTTTTATTTTATTGTTAAGAAATAACTTTTTACTAATTTATACTCTTAATAATTCATTTAATATTTTTAAATCTTCAAAATATAAATTAATAATAATCATACAACTGATTAATAATTATTCAATTTTTCTTGTTATAGGATTGATTTTGGTACACCAGCGGAGAAATCTCCAAAAAAAAATTTAAATATGTATAAAAAATACAAAAAAATCAAAAAAAGCTTTGGACGTGAAATAACCAAACATTTCAAGTTCAGTGATGCTTTTTACGGGAATCGGGTTACATATCCAGCATTTTAATAAGAATTCAATTAAAAATTTCGAGTACGTCATTGAAAAAAACTAAAATTATAAATTTATTACATGTTACAATTAATTTATGGACTATGTTATTGGTATAAATGTTTTGTAATTTTACAGTTTTTTTTTTTTTTTTTTTTTTNTGTTTAATAAATAATAAAAAATGGATTTAATTTGTTTGTAGTTGTACATTATTTTTATATTCCTCATATGAAAATGTATTTAAAGTCGATTCTCCCTAAGTGAGTGGTCGAACTGTTTTAATTTGTTTACGATAATTTAAAAACATTAATTAGGGTAAATATTATCATGGTCTAAAATATTTCAGGTTTGTGTACTGTAAAGTGTTAAGTAGTTAAGTGTTGACTCATACGTACATTTTATACTAGTAAATACACATGAAATGTCAAGTGGTCTATGTTCGTTGACAGACGGTACTCTGTGTGTCAAAATCACCCCAAAATCGTGTGTGGTTTTCATCCCTATGTGTTGAATGTATTAAAATTTGTTGCTGAAGGACCTCAATTTACGAGGCTTTAAATATCGCGCGTGTTCTGGTGCGTGAAAACCGACACATTTTCAATAAATTAATAAGGAAGGTAAATCTTTATAATGCACGTTACAAAAACATTTATTTGTTGGGTCCGCCATAGGTTCTCGAAATAAACGGGTGAATTAATGAGTACAAAAAGGGCACCCAAGAGGTGTTAGGAAAATAAATTGATATCACACCGAACTCGGCTTATGAATAGATAAACAAACAACCTATGTGTGATACTTGAACATTCCATGTGTTTTAAACTCCGAAAAATCGACGATAAAAATAATATTTATTTTCACAGGGATGTGGTAGTGATCTTTGATCTAAAACCGCTTTTGAATATTGTAACAGTTATTGTTAAAAATCTATTCCAGTTTATTATCTACGAAAAACAATATCTACAAAAATATTTGAACAACTATGATTAATTGTTCATTGCATTCACTCTGGCAACTTATTTTTTGGTTAACATTTTAGTAAGAGTACTCAATATTTCTATTTCTCGCAGTATTTATTTTTTAAGTAGCTAAAATTTTTATTAGACATTTCCTAATGAATTACAATTCTAATTAACATATTGATTGCTTCATTTTTAAGACTAATAAAAACATCAATATTTAACTAGATATTTCTAAATAGAAGTTGTCAGTAAAAATTACTTAGTACTATTTCCCATCACTTAACGGAAATATGATATTCTGAACTCTTTACATAAATTTTAAAGCTATGGCTCTATTTTCGTAAATAAAATACTAATTTTTTAATTATCAAATTTTTCTAAGGTGGTAGAATTTTATGTCTTATTGTTGTATGTATTTATTTTTATCTTGAACTTTAAACGTAAAATGGATACATTGTACATTCTTAACATATTTTGTAATTTGAACTGAGAAAATTTTGTTATCTTAGCAGCCAACTAATATCAAACAATTGCTTTGATAAAACAATTTATATATATATATATGTGTGTTGAATTTTACCCCGTAAACTGCTTTGTGTCATTAAATATTATTTATACTACAAATAATAATTTAAATAAAAAGTCAATGTGATAAATTTCGACGAAAAATCGTTCATGCAATGTCTTTTATTTAATTATCAAATTATTTATTTTAAAATTAATGTTTATCGTAAAAAGCAATAGGCTTTGACAAACATTGGTTATGGACCTTAGTTGCAAATTGTCTTGGGTAAAAAGAATTTTATTGTTTTAGAACTAAACAACAAAAGATATAATTCAGGACAATATTTTCAAATATCTAAGATAAGAAAATAATTTTGTTTGTTTATTGTAAAAATACAATTATAATAGCCTTCATATATGTAGAAATAATTCACAATAGTAATGTAATGTTGAAAAGTATATAGATAAATCGCATACCATGAACTTGAAATTTTGTTTAGTTTGTTGTTTAAAACTACGAAACGTAATCGAAATAAAAAACGAGAAACACCGGATCACCATAACAATATTAAACAAATATTTTTTATTAAAACTAATAATAAACAGGCAAACAATTTTTTTTTTCAACTTTAATTTGTTACTTAATTTTAAGCCCTTCTTTTTAAAAAGAGATTTTTGGATAAATAATGTTTTTAAATTAAAAAAATGTCTAATATATAAATCATTTCTATCATAAGTTTTACATACTTATCTAAATTGTTGTAATTATCGTAGTTTGCCATGGGGACTGAAGGGGCTTTAGCTCTCATTAAATATTCATAACCCCATTAATAAATTTAATTTTTAGGAGATGGGAAGATAAAGCAATGTGTTAAACTCTTCCTATCTAATTTATTATTCAATATTTTAAAATAGCTTCACGGACAAATTTTTATTAATAAATAATAATAAAAAATAATATTTTTAATATTAATTATTGTTAATAAATGACTATTGTTTGAATTATATCTATGACTCGTATCCACAAGTGGATATGTTACAAAAATGGATTTTGATATTTTTTATAATTTCTATAAAAAAAAATGTTATATGGCATGTGTTAAAAAATTACCAGTTAATTATATCGGAAAAGTTTGTTTTTTGCACTTTATTTCTGTAAGACACCATTGAACGCTTAAATTGTTATGGTCTATTGAAAGATCCTAAAAGTAACATAAAAGTTTTTAGAAAATAGCCACAGAATACAATAATATAATAGAAATAATAGACGCAGTTTTTCGGATTACCAGCAAATTCAATCGTCTGTTAAATTAAAAAACAATAGACTATGTTTTACCAGTATACTAATAAAATATTGTTTAAAAACTACACTAATTACAACTGTGAAATTTAAATTTCTCGAAAATATTTTAAGCTGACTATAAAATTCCAGGGATAATAATTATCATCAGATGTCATTAAAAGAAGGAAGACAAAAACTACATTTTTTCACAGGACAACTACATTTTTTTCAAAGTAAAATATTTGTTGCACGCTTTAACCTTTTAAATTTTTATATACTAAGTAAAAAAAGTCTGATTAGTTAATTTTAGACTTTCTCAGGAAAGTAAAATAGCGCTTAAAATTCAATGGCTTCTATGTAAATAAATATTTTTTAAGTGCAAAAACTATATCTACCTAATAATACTATCATAACGTTTTTTAGTAGATGACACATAACACCCATTTTAAACAAATCTTCAAATAACTTAAAAATACATTTTTGTGACTTAAAATTGTATTATACAATCTACAAATTGTTTACTATGTTTCAATTTAAGATATTATAGATAGTATGGTATATAAAATAATAAGTTAAATTTTTGTCAAACTCAAAATTTAACGGTTAATTTAAAAATTATTTAAATTAGATTTATTAGTTATCAATAAACGTATTATTAAAATGTCTTTAATATGAAATATTAATCAGAAGAATTCAATATTATGCCGGAGCACTATAACAATTTGAACAAAAAAAAATGTCAGCATAAACATTCTAGAAAATATTACTTTTTTATTTTCTCTTAATTTATAAATCATATAAAGTGGCCTAAAAAGATCTGTTTGAATAGACACTTAATCTATCAAATAACAATATTAAAAATATTAAACTCTAAAAGCAACAAAAAAATTACTAAAATGTTAGTAATTTAAAAATATATATATTTTTAATATAGTTTATATTAAAAATTATATCAGCTACAAGTGATAAATTTTTATAATTATAATTTTCTAAATTTTGAATTTTTTAAAAGTCAGTAAAATTGTTTACAATTTATAAAAATAACGAATTTTTATTTCAATTTTTTTTTGCTAATGCGTTTTCTGAAAACGAAGAAAAATGACTTTTGCTATTTAGGACTTTGTTAAAATCACATAGGTCAGTTAAAGAGCATTGAAGATTTTTAGAACTATATCTTTAAATGTTCTTTCATGAAAGAGCTTTAAAGTTTAGTTTTTTTTTTAGTTTCATGTTTAGATATTGACTTCATAAATTATTATTGACATTTGTAACCAGTTTTGAAACCAGTTTTTCGTAATTATTGGATACATTTTTAATTATGATAAACTTGGCTTCAAAAGAATATTAGACTTGAACTAAATATTGATGTATTACCTTTAATTATAATTATTATAATAATTATATTATATATATATATTTAATAATTATTAAACCAATATCAGTAACTAAAATTTTTATAGTAAAAAATTTTACTCCTAATAATAACAATTCAGATATTTAATTAAATGGTTGATATGCTGTTATTGTTATAATATAATTGAGAACTTGTTATCTATTTTATAAGAAATTACTTGAGAATCACTAAATATTAAATACTAATAATTTTGTTAATTTTAAATTAGGATTATATTAATCATAATGGTATACAAAAATTTAAATAAATGACATAATGATGAAGTAAAAATTAAATGATTTTTATACTGTAGATCATACATAGATGATTAATTAAAAAAATGTAAATATTGATCGCGAGTTTTATTTCATATTTTCAATATTCTTGTTAACAACAGTCTCAATTTTTTCTAGATCTTTTAGCTTCTTAAGTATATCTTTCCTTTTGTTACTTATAAGTTGTTCATCCTTATTTAATTCCTTCAAAGTTTCAAAGCATCTTTTCCTTTCATTTTTGTTATTTTCCTTAATTTCTTTGTACATTGCATGTTCATCATTCACTAAAACAGCTGCAAAATTCAATTTACTTAAAAAAGTTATTTTAATAATTGACATAAATAATTATTTATAAATAACAGGTTATAACCTGCTAACGTGACCTGCACTCTAGAGGAATCGCAATAGAAGTACTTAAATGACACAAATATTAAAAATAATAATATTTTATTGATATTATTTACAAAATTCTGTCCGAGTAAATAGCACTTAAAACAATTAAACTATTAGTTTATATTATATATTCATAAAAAAATCATCAGTGAAGATTTTGGAATTGGTGCTGAGTGGAATTTTTTTTTGAGTCTATCACGGAAAGTGATGGTGTTGATAGCACAACAAAAATTAAGTTACTAAACATAGCTTACAGAATGTGCGTGAAAACCTTATATTAACTCCATAGCATTGTATAATTTTTGTGTTAAACATATAAAACGAATAAAATATATTTTTGTTCCTTCAGGTGAAATTAATGAATACGAAAAACTGTTAAAACAAAGTTATGAATACTCCAGGCACAAGGTAAATTCATAGAATAGTACCTTTGAAAAAATACTCGATTAAGTGTAAAACTTCATCTCCGCTCAATATTATGAAACAAAATGTTTCAAGTAAAATATATATATTGTGTATAATTGTCTGTTATAAAAGTTTTATAATATGAATTCTTAAATAGTTAAATTATTTACTTATTTTTTGTAAATAGTAATTAATGAATTTAGAATTGACTTTAAATTCAAAATTAATAAATAATTAGAAAATAATGTTTTGAATATTGAGTCATTATAATAATTTACAAAATAATAAATTTAAAGTAATTTTAAAGAAAAACCAATATGTTTCGGTAAAATAACAAAGTTAAAGTTTTTACCATAGAATGTAAACATGTGTAACAATATTGTGTGAAATTCTTATAATATAATTTTTTGTCCCACTGGAGGATTAATAAGTTATAGTTGCTTAAAAATCGTTATTTTAGGAATTTGAACATTTTTAAACTTGTTTTACTAAAACAGGACTTTAAAATACAATTAAATTATATTACTGATAAATTTAAAAATGATGTAAAAAAAATGTATTCAAAAAAATTGTACTTCATCGTTAATTTGTATATTGAAAATGTCGATTTTTTTTACAAAAAACAAAACAATTATTATTAAATTATAATATTCAACAAAAAAACGTCAAATAGCTCATAATAAACCGTAACACAAAGAAAACAAATCTATACTGATATTTTTTCGATGGTCTTTAATTTCCCAAATCCTTTGTCCCGATTTTTCTCGTGTTGTAATTCTTAATTATTTGTGTAATGTTTATTGTGTTTATCTTTATCAGGCGACTATTGTCCACTTGTGTGGTTATCATGAAATTAATTCGGATCTAATCGTCACTGCCGACGTGTCAATGTACTTGTTTTCTAATAAAACCATATTAAACTATTTTCAAAATATGTAAATTATTTTACATTTAAATTAGCCGCCTTATTCATTTGGTCTTAAAACTTCCAGTTTAGTTATTTTTATCTTTTTGATTATGAATAGTTATTATATATAATTATTAAAACGATTACTAAGGTCAGAAATTAAAAATAAAATTAGGGGCTTGCCCTCCTTCAAAAATTATAAATTTATATTTATTGTAATATATAAAAAGTTTTTAATCGTGAGAAAAATACATCTTACCCTTTCAAAATATTATTCTGTATTCTGTTACCCCAAATTTGCTCGAGTCACGCAAACATAGTAAATGTATTGCATACATACAGCACAGGCATATTTTATGTATATTTTACTGTATATGCTTACCCGCAGAATATGATTCTTCGTTCAATAATGTTAGCGCTATGTTTTCTTGAGTTTTCTCGAAGTACCATTTTCTAAGCTCATCGTTCCAAATAGGATCTATAATTATCTGTGTATTTGGTTGAGTACTTAGTTGTAATTCACCTTTGAACCATTTTATTTTACTGTTGGACAAATACACTGTTTTTCCTAAAATATCTTTGCATAACTTGGCATTTTCTTCCCATAATGTAACCATCACCTGTTGATGTTTTTTTTAATCAAATGATACATAGATAATATTGGTGCTATAAATTGACTGGTCGATAATAGTTTTTATAAACAATAGTGTAGTAATTAAACTAAATACCTCTGTATTTGTTTCATCTATTAAACGTATTTCTCGTAAATCATACTCTTTGTTTTTTTTTTGAGAGTACACTCTTCTCAAATCATTACTTTGACTACAAATTCCAATTACATCTAGAATAATTACATTTTTTAAAGAAATTTTTATAAATATATTTTAGCTATTACTAGACTAAGTTTAGGACCTTTTTACTAAAAGTATAATGCCGTTCATGTTGCATTTGTATGAACATATATATTAATTAGTATACTTATGTATTTATTAATTTTATATTAACAAAAAACATTTAATTTTATTGATTAAAACTCATGATCGTTTCAATAAAATGTGCCTTTGGGTAATTAAAAATATATACATTTTAGATTAAAAATTAGCGTAACTCAGGCAATATTTAAGAGGTTAATTGTTTTTCTTTTGACCATTTTTAAAAACAATTACTTCATCCTTCCTCTTTTGTTTAAGTCTACAATGATTTATACAATTAAACATAATATACACTGTAAGAAATGATCCAAAATTGTACTCTTCTAAACTATTGTAAACTTGTACTCAAATATAAAATTTTTTATTAATATGATCAAAAATTTTCCTTACATTATATGTGTTAAAAACTTCCATGTATGTAAAAATGTAGACTTTTTTTAATTCAGTGTGTATCTCTTACCAACTTTAGCCCCTTCGTTAAGATTCTTCAATTCATCTAATTTTATCGTCTCTTGATGTGCCCAAATGAAGGCATCCATTTCTTCATTCATTTTTACAATTGTATTTGGACCAATCTTCAATACATATTTGTGTTTGGTCGTGTTAAATATATTATTAGCATCTAATACAACTGGCTGTGTTATGGCAACAATATTTCCCTTCTATTAAATACGTCAGTTATTTAATTTACGTTTTTCAAATCATTTTTTACTTAAAATAATAATTTTTAGATTTCTTATTAAAAAAAATAATAACATTTATCCTTTACGTGAACCATCAATGATAAACTAACTCGTGTTTGATTTTGTGGTTTATTTACAGGAGGTCTATGAGGTTCGGACCCTCTCTATGGACATAAAATCATAGTAGGGGAGGTAATGAAGAGGTAAATATCGCAACTACTCTATGTTTTAAAAACTATCTGGATCCCCATACAAATTAATTATCCAATAATTTAATGACATAAATCATAATACTTGAAAAAATTCGACATTTTTAATGGCTTCTTCGCCAAATGCAACTATTCTAATAGTCCCAGTTTTATCAGATATTTCTCCGCTCAATCGTATTCCATCAGGGGTGTTTGTATTACTAAATGAGCTCAACACACCATTTTGTATGCATTGTCCAACAATTGTACATCTTAACAAAAATTAAATTATATTTCATGACGTTTATATTTCTTTAGCAAAAATTTACGTTATTTGTAAAAAAATACACATTTTTGAAATTGTACACAGTTATTTGTATGAATGAGCGTAGCTAAAAGAAAATCGGGCAAAATAATACTCTAGCATTCTGTATATTTGAATTCCATTCCAAAACTTAAAGCTTACTCTTTAAAATGTTTTTTACGAATATACGAATATTGTACCTGAATAATTTGTCTTACCTTCTGTTTTCATGTTTGGTTATATCAATAATAGTTTTTTTTGATTCCATTATTTTAAATTAAAAAAATAGTAATAATAAATAAATATTATATAAGAGAAACTCGTATGAATAAATGAATTTTAAATTAAAATCAAAATAAATTTTCACTGGCCAACAAATTCTTTTAATTTACTTAAACACGCTAATGTATACTACTTATTAATTTTATGATGATCGCCAGTTTTCAACACAAGAACTAAAAGCTATTAACATTTTAATTTTCGTATTGATATATTAACTTAAGCAATCACTTATCCTAATAGTCTTGTAAACATTACTATTAGTATAATGTATCACAAATGTATTTCAATTATAAAAAAATGCAACAATATTGTTGTTTTTGTAGTTACTAGAAGGTATTGTATTTATGATAAATTAAATATTGTCTTAGTAATTTAATATACTATGGATAATTAAAATATATTATTTATTAATATAAAATAATGATACATGATTATGCCAATAGTCAGGAAAAAATATTAACGCTTTTTATGTTGTAACAAGTTGTTGTTTTAATAACTATTTGATATCATTTATCTGTGTTACTTGGAATTAGGGCCCTAGATCGCTAGAGACAGGTTATCAGATATGATAATCTAAAGTTCGACAGAAAATTGTGGACAACGATAAAAGTTGATAGTTGATAAAATTTAGTACAATAACTACTTGGTGATTAAAAATGTTTATAAATAAACTGATGCTCTATCATAGTCCAAAACTTATGTACATTTCTTTACTTGTTAAAAATAATATTAATAATAAGGTCACAATAAAAATACTATGCAACTGATTTGATATCAACTAAGCACCTAATAAATATTTATTATAAGCATGCAACACATTAATTAATTATTAAATTTTGGTAAATAATTTTACTCGTTAACACGGGATAAGGGTCACGATAAAATAACTAATCATCCTACCGCTCATTAATTTCATTATCGTTACATAATTAATTTTATTTAAATATGTGATTGGAAATGATTTTCCTTTAAAAAAATTTAGCTATATTCTTTAGTTTTGAAGTATGAAATTGATTAGTATGTAATAAGACCACAGGCGTCTTTAGCCATTTTAGCAGTTGTGCCCCGCTGGACTTTTTATTTAAAGATCCCTAGTAACGTCTATAACAAAGAAACAATTAGGATTAGCATATCTTACTATTTTTTCAGTCTGTAAAGTTTTTTTTAATATATTAAAATCTTGATTTTTTCATTAGTTACATAAATGGTCAACATATTAAACTATTTCGTACAGAACCCTAATTAGAACTGCTCATGTATCGAAAAATTAATGGCCATACGATAATGTTTACGCCTCAGTTTTAACGAGACTTAGAATTTTATGGCCGGAGGTAATAAAGTAGCCCTCCCCAACACACAAATCCGACTGTTTACTTTTAATCTGAACCTCGCACGTCATCAATTAAGACAATAAACCGCTCAAGAGATACATGACAGTGTTTGCTCGTGCCGCCGTTACCTACACAATATTATAGACTCGTGTTTATTTTCTTACTCATCCGAGATATTTATTTTCAATGACCGCTGATGCTGTTACAAACGTTTAATCAGACTTAGCAATTCGGCGTCAGTAAACAACATTCAGCACAAGTCTGTGATAAGATGGCTAAATGTTTAACGCTTCCCTTGTACCATAAGAACCGAAGCTCATAAAATTAAAACGACCCGCATTGAAAACATTTATCAGAAATTTTAAGTACTACGTATAAAAGAAAAGTCGACTCATACTGTCGTCTTTTTTTATATTGTTCTATACATCGTTTAGCTATAAAACTTTTTTTTAATGAACGTTTAAACATATAATGTAATTATACGCTTAGAAAGCTGAATTAACTCATAAACTACAATTAATATATGGTGTCAAGTACATTAACTTGATTCCGACTAGATTTTAGTATTAAAAAATATTTCTTACACTGTATTCGAAGTTTTCGTTATATATATATATATATATATATATATATATATATTATTCTTACTTAATAATTAAAAAGACCATTTAATTAACATATTAGACAAATATGTTTAAACACTATAATTAAATATTCTATAATAAAACATTTATTATGTTCATTTTGAGTGGACAATTAGGTATTTTTGTTGCACACTGCTGTACAAGGTGATTCGTTCAACTCTAACCACTTAAAATATTTTTTTTTTCGATTTTGTTAGTTAAATATGTACTGATGATAACTTTGGACCAGTATTTCAAAAATGATTAACAATTTTAAGTAATAATTGGAGGTGAGGGGTGAGTGCTACTATTTTAACCACTAGACATTTATTGGCCTCATTCCTTGTCCCGTCTGCGTATAAAAATATTAACTTTAAACTGTTAAATGTTAAAATGTTAAACTTCTGAAATACTGGTCTAAAAATTGTTATCGACCAGTCATTTTCATTATTAGATCATTTTCTATTTTTTTAACTAGTTAAATATGTATGTTTCCGTTAAAAAAAAATAAAGTTTGACACCCCTATAAGACATAAGGGATGAACATAAAAAATATTTCATAACAGATTAATAGAAATTCATGTGATTAAAAAAAAAAAGACAAGAAAAAAATTCACAAATAAGTTATTATTTTGAGAGTAATAGAGCGGCTAGTGTCTAAATTCTGAAATATTATCTGTACTATATTCTTCAATGAATTCCTTTTAAACTACAAGTAAATGTTTAGCTTATTTGAGCTGACTCTTATATTTAGTGCACATTATGCGTTTATCTCTTATGTCTATTTTTCAAAATATATTATTGTCGTCGGAATATGTTAAGCCTTTTTTAAAAGTAACAGTTCATGAAGAGAGGGCTGTAAGCAACCTTGAATTTGTTCTAGTGACCCCTATTACAGTGCACGCTCATTATTATGGCAAACAGCGGACCTTCAAACGAAAGTGACCCGTTGGAAATAAAGATACGTTTTCAGTAAATAAATAATTCCAAGGGCAAACATAGAGATCCCTTTTTATTGAGCATAATAATTGGTTCAAGGATATTATCAAGGATTTAGCGTTTCATATAGACACCTTTGTGTGAAACGACATGGTGCCACATGTCGTGTCAGTTGTCACACAATTACTGTGTTTAGGTCAACAAGACGTCATATGAAGAGGTATAAAATTTACGTTATATCTATACAATAGTAATAAAATAAACGTCTAAAGCAAACTGAAAATTAAAAAAAAATTTGTAAACATTAATATTTTATCAATCTATAAACATAAACGATTCTACTAGAAAAAATCGTAATATTAAATTATCTATTGTAAATAAATATATTATCTAAATATTAGTGCTACCATATTACATTAAACCTGATAATAATAATTGCATTGTCTTGAAAAAAATTATAAGATGAGTTATGTACTCAAATATAAAAGTAAATTACAACATAATAATTAATATAATATTTATTCTCGCACGTCCTAATAATTATATCTTGTCATGAACAAATATCTAGATTTTTTTTTATATTAATGGTCAAAATGTGCATGTAGAATGTTTCATTTGCAGTATGAATTTTGCACTATTAATGTAGGAAAATTTAATTTACCACATATTCTTATAAAACAATTGATGAAACATAGTTTAATAGCTTAATTCGTGTGTAATATGTGATAGTATGTATGTGTAAGTAAAAGTATACACATAATAAAAAAACAATATTGTAAAACTAAAACATGTTAATTATTAATATGACAACTTCTGTTAAGTATTACTGTTAGTCAATACAATCTTTTTTACTTTAGTATACATAATTTAAATGCAAGCTACCAAAGAAATTTGATAAGGTTTTACTTTTAGAAAATACTTAAATTCATTTTGAATATTTTTATTTGTAATACATTAATATCACGAACAAATATGTTTTTGGCGTCATCATTATAATATTCAAGCATAATAAAGTGCTGCTTTTTTTATTTGATCAATAAACTTTAACATTTTATCTTTGTTCGAAGACGTCTTATTTTATATTTGGATGCGCACGATGATAATTAAATTTATCGATGATACAATTAATAGTATCCGTTGAAATTGATTTATTCTCATTATTTTTTTCGAAACTGTCAAAAGGCTTTATTATTTAAATGATAAAATTATCTTTATAAATATATTTGACAATAATTATATATAAAACATAGTGCTAAAACCAATTTATTATTAATTTAAGTTTCAATCACACTTCAAAAATTTTCTGGTGATTTTAGCATTAAAATATCTATTTTTATATTCATTTTAATTGCAAACACACAAAATTTTAACAGTATTTATAACATTTTAGATGGTGCAGTAACTTATATTCGAATTATATATATCTGTCATGTCCTACAGGTTTTTTTTTTATGAATTTCTATATTAGGAAAATTTATAAAAGCAAACATTTTTTTTTTAATAGTGTTTTTACAGAATTTAACATCACCTTTCATCATCATGTAATAATTACGTTTTTTTAAATTTTAAATTCATATATTTCTTATATTGATATTTTACTTGGTTGAACTTTTTTTAGTTGTATCTTTTATTTAAAAAGCGTTAATTGAATAAGAGTAACACGATTTATGATTTTAAACTTTATTTACCTACTTTCTAAGAAAATTATAAAAATTAAAGGTATTCTTAATAAAAAATTACAAAAACAATCTAAGTCAATCAGCTTATGCATTTAAAATGTTTTCCTGGTATAATTTATTTTTTTTAATTTAAATATTGTATCATAACTTGGATTAAAATTAAAAACTTAGAATAATAGTGTAGAATAATAATGCATTATAGAGACTTATTGGACGTAATCGTCAAATGAAAAATAATGTCGTTCTTGAAATTTACCAAATTCTTAAAATTAAACACTATCTACAAATTTGTATCAAAGCTTTCTTGTAATGATTTTTATCACTGTCAAATATCATTTATACTTACAATTATGTAACGTCCACACTGCGCAGCGACTCCACTGCGTTATCGTTTTTTTTTATGTTCATTTCTTATGTCTTATAGGGGTGTCAACTTAATTTTGTTAATGTTAAAAATAACTAGCTTATAAAATTGAAAATTAATTTATTATAAAATTTAATTAAGAAAATGTCTGCTGGATAACAACTTTTGGATCATTATTTCAGAGTTATTAGCAATTTAAAGCAATGACTAGAGGTGAGAAGAGGTTGCTGCTATTTTTAACCCTAGACATTAATCGGTCTCAATCCTCCTCACGCCTAGGTATAAAAATGTTAATAACTTCTAAAATATTGCACCAAAAATTGTTATCGATTAGTATCTTCCTCTAAAAGAATTAAGAAAAAAATACAAAAAAGTTCTTTTGACGAGCGGGGATCGCCTTGCAGCCTGATCATGTAAGTCTATTATACAAACGATGCAGTCAATGTACATAACATGGAATTATACCTAAAAAAACAGTAGCACAGTGGGGTCGCGGTATAGTTGAGCGTGGCATAGTTAGTATAGATGATATTTGACAATGACTAAAATCACTATCATAAGAAACGTTTCGATGCAAATCTGTAGATAGTGTTTAATTTTAAGAAATTGGCGGATAAATCATTTTTAACCTACATTTTTTGTGAAAGTTTATAATAAAAAAAAAATAATGAATTTATTGCCGTAACTTTTAGCTCAACTTGCAAGTTTGAAATTGACATAATTCAATAGAAAAAAATTGTATTGTTAAGATTAATATGCAGTTAGCATATTTTATAATTCCTATTTACAGTAAATTTGTCAGAAAAGACTCTATATATTTTTTGAATTTTTACCGTAATAGATCACTTAAATAGAAATCATAGTAACCATATCTAATTAAGTTTTGGTGTTAGATTCTACAATTGAAATATACAGAACTGAATTAATTTTAATAATTTATTTTAACTAAAAAAACAATAAAAAAAAGTTAAAAATATCTACTCGATTGAGTGTATTATAAAATTTGATTATAATTGTAAAAATTCATTGTTAAATTCAGGTGAAACTAAAAATATTTTTTTTTTAGATTTATGATTTGTATAACAAAATGTTTCAAAAAATGTTGGAATGTTATAGACTGGTAGTAGCACACACAAATCGAGTTAAAAAATTAATAAATTACAAAGTAAAATGATTTACTTTTGTAGTTGAATACTTTTATCATATCAAATCTCATTCGACAATAAATAATTTAAAAATATTAGAAATTAATGATTTTAATTGTTTGTATGGTTAAAGCTATTAAAGCTACTTTTCATTTGATTAAGGGATTTTTTTTTCAGTTTTTTAGGGTAATATCTTCAACGAAACACGCATTGAAATCATTTGACATATCATTAAAAAAGTAGGTTAAGTGAGAATTGAAAAATAAAATCGCAGCCACAAAAAAAAAAAAATAAATAGTAAAATAATATTAATATGAATAAAAAATATCTTCTTATGAGGGGAGACGACAGTGATGAGATCCTTCATATTTATTGAAGTTAATGAATCTAAATGAGATAAAAATCAAATGGTTTGACACAATTGTTCTAACTTAAAAAAAAATACAAAATATTCATTGCCACAGGCGGATTTAAATCTGGTAGCCAAAGCGTAAAAGACACAAGTGTTACCGTTCGACAACTATCCATGATAAAATTGGCAATTTAAGCTAATTCAAATTTTAAAGGAAAAAAATTTTAATTTAAAGTGTCTATATCAATTATATTATATAATATTCATGAAAGTCAGTGTAAGATATTTAAAAATACAAAACACAGAATTTCAACACAAAAATAGCATATTTTTTAATACGGTAGTCATTTTCACAAAGAAGAAAATTGGTAATTTTTGGAAAGTTGGTAGGTTGTATGCAATTACTAATAATTGGTAAGCATGAAGTGTATTTGATATGACTTTAGTTCGTAATTTTGACGCTTAATCAAAATGCGACATTTTTTATACCACATTTTGTTTTTGAAATTATTATTAATTATAATAATAAGTAATATTAGTATAAAGTTTGACAAGGTATTGAGGTTTTAAATGAAATATATCGAACAAAAATCACAACGCTAAGTTCAACATTAAAAAAAAACTTTAAGTTCATTTTACTTTACCAAAAGTAACGGTCCACATCGACACTAAATGATATTGTAAGCAAAAACAATGTAATAAAGTGTATCAAGACTACACGTCAGATGTGAGCTGGTTTATATAGTAGTCGTGTCACCCGGTTGATAGTGACGGTGGACAGTTGATAAACACGACCAGATGATAATGTGTTAATTACCGTAGACGACTACACCCAAAGAAAAACCTCAATCAATTTTGATAGAGAAATTTTATCAAGGGTTTATGATAATGTTTTATTAATACGAACAAAATAATTATTCTTATAAATAATTATTGTTCAAGACAAGAAAAAAAATTATCATATTGATAAATATATCATAGATTCAATAGTAATGATATATTTATCAAATTGAACAATGAATTTATTATATAGATCGAGGTTTTTATCTGGGTGTAGTGTGCTATTATTGTCCATTTCAAGTATAAGTAAATAAACTATAACTTCATAATATACTAGTCTTAAAAAATTAATATTATATTTCTTTTTTGAAACAAATTGATACAAATATAAAATTAACAATGAATTGTTCAAATTATTTTGCTGCTGCATGGAGCTATTAACTTATATTTAGTTTTAAATAATAATTATTACAAAAAAAAAAA